>NW_028259189.1:600000-890822 GCF_977971745.1 Zootermopsis nevadensis
ACTTACACTTAATTTTAAAATAAAATATAAATGTAATCAGGCTTGAATTAATGTCCTTGTGTATATTTTGCATGCAAAAGTACATGTAAATTGTAATTTATGTGCACTTATGGAGAAGTTGACAAGCAAAGCACTGCTTGTTCATGTAACAAATAACAAAAACTAACCCAGCAGGGCATGTGCTTCCACTCAGCACGCTTTGATGCCAATCGGGTTCAAATAAATAGGTTCCTCTAAGTAAAATTTTCTGAAATAAAATCCCTTAGAATATTTGGGTGTGCATTCCTGTTAATACCTCAAGTATGCATCAATGTCATTGAGCCTGCTTAGAACAACTTTCATCTCTGTATTGATGTTTCAAGATGATAAGCAGGACACATATGTGAAATTTTAGTAACAGTTTAATTGAAGAAAAAATCTACCCAAAACATTCTGGAATTTTTTTGTTAAAATACAAAATAGCTTTCATGCTTACCTCTGCATAAGAATCTGGTATTTTGTTTCACCTTACCACGGACCGACGGAATCACAAAAATAATCCATGCAATACTCCTGAAATGACAGAAAAAAATATATGACACAGTTTCATGAATTGCTAGAAATGCTGAGACATTACAGTTCGCACAGGTACCAGGAAAGGAATTGGACCATTACAAAACACATTAATAATTCTAATAAAAAATTATTATATAACATAATTACATGATACATTATATAATGAAGACTTCATACATCTTAAAATATGAAAAAGTTATATAAAGATATGAACATAAAGTGGCAACGAAAGAGAAAAGTCCTTAAATGTGAACAAAATTGTTTTGTACTTAATTATTTCAAAATTTCTCTTATTCAAGAGCTCACACTGTCCAGTCAGCATTTAAGCATCAACCTGTCTCAAGCAGGGAGGCTAAATTTTTTCTCTGCAGTTTCAACAAGAATGGTGAGACTGCTAAACAGCCACTCCTTGTGCACACTCTTACATGTGTGGCACAAATAAAAATCTTCTTGTACTCTAAGGTACCTGTTTTCACAATACACTGACATAACATTCCTCTTTAAAAAAAAAGTCTGTAATCCTTGAGTCTGGGATGAGAGTTTGGTGGATATCTTAAATATCAAATGGTAACCATATTTATAAAATATGATAAATAAGTTTTTCCTTCCTCTGCCAACAAATTTAAAAGTTTTTTAATTTTGAAATTTAAGCTTTCTTTAAATTTTCCCATATTCTGATTCACTAAAATAATTACACCAATGGTCCTAACTAAGAAAGATAGCTTATTCTTGTACCAATTAAAAGCATCAACCGTAAGAAATTGTGAAGTACAATTTTAGGGTAGTCGCCAATCGCATAACGTCCATACCAAATTCCATCCAAATGCATCAGATGTTCTCAACTTCAATCATAAGGGCAGACAGTCATGACCAGCCCTACATGTGCTTATTTCAGGCTTCAGTAGTTTGCTAGCAGTGGGTCAGTTTGGGAATAGGCAGTGGCAGCCCACAGCAGCATTAGAAATTTTGAAATTGACTTACAACACGTATTCATAGTTTGCTTTAACCAGTGTTCAAAGTTTGCTGGTCAAAGGTCAAAAGAGACACATTACAGCACAACTTACGATGATCAATTCCTCTTTAAATTCAGCAGTGCATAGCCCCGACCAAGAGTTCTGGAAGACTCCTCTTCCTCCACATCCTGCAGAGGAGGAACTGACACAGGTAACCTGTTTTGGGTGCGAAAACTTGCCAGTATAGATGCTCTGCCAGAACAACGACTCGCCGTTACTGCAGATGGGGGACCTGCAACCATTACAGCTGCAACTCCCGACTGTTACAAAGAGAATCAAGCTCATAAAATGATAAATTACAGTCTTCAGTCCTGACATCTACAAATTCATAAAAGGGCACAGATGGAAGCCCACATTTACAACACACAACTAGAGATACCCAAAGCTAAATACTGTACAACCAAAAACATTCACAATGTAAAAAAGACAAAAATTTTACCAGCCACACATAATAATTATTCAGGGCAATTACAAGAGACACGGACATAATAGGGCCAAAGAGTTAACATAGTTATCACTTAAATTCTATAACAAACCCACCAACCAAAAACAACAATTCACCGTATAGTCACAAATTAATGAGTACATTTACAGCATATACAGACGTAAAAGCAAACTCACCAACCAACAACTGACCACAGTCACTTCTATTTCCAAGTAAGCACAGCTGCCTCATGAAGCCAACAGGCATTCAGCTAGTCAATAAATTCCCTGGCCTTTATGAAACCCCAAAAGTTCATTACCATACGCACAACAACCTGCCATTGATACCTAGCTTGAGCGAAATTCCTTTCTCTTCATGACTGATTTTAATATTATTCTCCCAGCTATGCTCAAGTCTTCCTGACGGATCTCTCCTTCAGGTTTTCCGACTACAATTATGAATGCATTTATCATCTGTATCCTGTGTGCGCTAAATACCTTGTCCAATTCATCCTCCTTAACTTGATCATTCTAAAATATCTGGTGAAGTGTACTAACTACGCTCTTATTATGCAGTTTTCTGAAGCCTCCTACTACCTTAAAACATTTTCCTCTGCACACTGCTGTCAAACATTAACAATCTGTGCTCTTCTAGTAATATGGTGCATGATAAACCTTTCTTTACGCTATGAACTGGCCCAAAAATTTAGAAGCCAGGCACTTTTTTGCCCTCCAGGTTTCATATTTTAAAAACTTACAAAAAGTTTTCAATATGCTACTAATGAATGGAATAAACTGCCTTTTCAGAGGCACAAAGAGCACCTCAAAGTCAGTCTGACTAGTCATAGCTATGCATGAGAAACTCAAACACAAATAAACTGATTTTGATTAAATCTGATACTGAGACTTTTACAAAAATGTATCAATCATTTTTAAACTACAGTAACATTATATTAACATTATACATCGTGTCCCATTCAAAACAGTCTTAACTACTACGCATGAACTCCTACATGCACAAAATGATAAAACCAATGGCAATTATAAATTCATGCAGCCATATCACGTTGGTGCAGCCGATGCACTACTTGAAATTGGTAAAAAGTAAAGCAAAGTTTGTCCCGCTATGCGCCATGTAGGCGCTTGGGGTGAGAGGAGGTATAGCTCCTCTCTTCCTTGACCTCGGCACTAGATGGGGGTGAGTGGTCAGCATCACGCCCCGGCCGGCTTTACCCCCAGGAAAGGACCCCGGTACCCACTGTAGAGGAGGCTGGGTGGGACCCAGAGCCGGTCTGGACGCAGAGGCTACAGGAAAAATCCTCTGCCCCCGTTGGGGATCGAACCCCGGTCGACCAGTCCGTAGCTAGTCACTATACCGACTGAGCTATCCCGGCTCATACTTGAAATTGGTACAGCCATAATTTCAGCTGTTCTGTCATTCAATGAACATTTGTAACATGCAAACACTACCCGAGTCCTTAAACTCTTTTTACTAGCTGGCATATTGTTGTTTTATTCAGTACTTCCCTACAGCAAACAATACTGATGCAGAGTAATACTCAACAGTAAACATACAATCTGCTCTGAATAAGCCATGTTTGAACGTGCACACTTATTGCAAACTGGTGTAAGCAGTGACCTAGCAACCAAAATGATCTTGACTTGGACATAGACATTTTGGGAGAGTCTATTACATGAGGGTGAACCTGCTTCTGATTAACTAATAAACAGTATTCCACAACCAATGTGCCACGAGTTTTTAAAACAATTTGTATATTCACTTTATAGACAAAAAGGGGCAATGTGTTAAATGAAATTATTAAATCTTAAACAATTATTATTTCTTTCATCAACTCTTTTCTCTCATCAGAAAGCAGCCCACTCCCCTGCTCTACCAATCTGCACCATCAAATTCCACTGCCACCTCACATAACACTTCCAAAAATACCCTGTCACCACACATTCACCCAGGAGATGGCAGCTGCAGTGTTTGCCAAACTATAACTGGATAACTATCAACATTTGACGCAGCCTATTATACCCAAGAGCCAATGTCACATACTGAACTCCAGCTGTGAAAACTTAAAAATAAAAAGTAATGTTGTTCCACTGTATGCCATGTAGGTGCTTGCGGGGAGAAGAGGTACAGCTCCTACTCATTCTTGACTTCAGCACTAGATGGTGTGAGTGGTCAGTATCATGGCTTGGCCGTGCTTTACCCCCGGGAAAGGACACTGATACCCACTGGATAGGAGGCTGGGTCGGCCCCAGAACCAGTCTGGACACAGAGGCTAAAGGAAAAATTCCTCTGCCCGTCGGGGATGAAAACCCCGGTCGTCCAATCCGTAGCCAGTCACTATAATGACTGAGCTATGCCAGACTCATGATGTGAAAATTTAAGGACAAGAAATTCAAATAGTATCTCAAAGTGAAGCTTTGGGCTACTGGCTGCAGCCTAAGGCAATAACTAGAATATCTAATCCCAGAACACCGGTAAAAATAAGCACAAAGTATTTCTCAAGCAATAAAATCTACTGAACTGGACCTCAGAGAGTAAACACATTGCTGATGTACTTTCCCACCTGACTCTTATCAGCTGCAACTCCTGGTCACTGCTGAGCATGGAAAGCCTCCAATATTGCCCCATGACCTCCACGTCCTGCCATAATTTGAACTGAGTGGAGAAAGATTTGATTCTGAAACAATACCAGAGCTACAGATATGGAGGAGTGTAAAAAGCAGATGGGAACTCCCACTTTAACATCAGTCTCACTCTCATGTGTTATACCCAGTTATCATATACAAGGATCTTGCAAGCTACTCAAGGCAGGAAAGCCTCTTCAACCAGTATGGGAAAATGCTATTATACAGGAGGAGGCAGAGGAAACGCATGTTTTTAAAATAACAATAACTCAGTTGATTTTCAAGTTAAAAAAACTTTAATTACACAAAAGAAAGGTTTTAAAATGCAGTTTTTGTTGAACTTTTTGAATTACTTTTGAAAAATAACGTCCGTCAAGTGACGCCCTTCCTTCTGTACGCACTCTTGCAGCCTCCTCAAAATTCTGCAATGCTCTTCCCAACATTTCTTCCCCCACAGTAGCGATTTCCTGGCAAATGGAATCTTTCAGTTCCTGGATGTTGCGTGCTTTGTTTCTGTAGACCTTTGATTTGAGGTAACCCCACAAAAAATAGTCACATACAGACAGGTCAGGGGAGCGAGGCGGCCACGGATTCACCACGTTTTATATAATTTTCAACAACAAACACCCGGTGCTCGCTGGTCCACGGTGCCATGGCTAATGAAACTGCATCATCTAAGATGTCTACTAGCAAGGGGCGGAAATCCCCCACCCTCCTCCTTGCCGAGTACTAGCCATTCGAAAAACATGCGTTTCCTCTGCTGCACCCTTTACTATTACTAAGAACTAGGTTAAGTTTTGGTTAGCTGTTTTGTGTGCTGGTAGTCTTAAAATAACCACTGCAATTGTGTAGACTCCAAACTTTCAGTCACAGAATCAAAATAAACAGTCATGGTACATTTGTTAATACATTTAACAATGCTGGAAAAGGCTACATAGCCTAAAATAAGGAATTGCTGGAAAATAAAGACATGAAAGAAAGAGATCGGAACTAGCAAACATTCAACACAAGCAGGCAGAGCAAAGACAAAAGCATGACACAGATAAATCCAAGCATGTTTTCTGCTTAATTATTATTATTTATTTCACTGCAAATGGGTTTTTACCCGGTGGCAGTGGTCCTACAATAAGACACAAAACATAAGACAACAAAAAACAATAAGAAACAACAGAACAATGAGACAGAACAAAACAATAAGACACAAAAAACATAAGACAACAAAAACAATAAGAAACAACAGAACAATGAGACACAACAAAACAGTAAGACACAACAAAACAATGAGACACAACAAAACAACACACCACACTCAAAATAAAACAACTCATAATATTACAAAACCATATAACCTAAAGTACATAACTTAAAAATTAATACCAACTAGACATAAGACAGTAACAGTAATGAATCACACAGTTCATCAGGACCTTCTCTTCACTTCACTACACTTATGAAGCCTTCCCATCCTCACCCCAATTTACCCCCCTTCACTGCACCCACTCATGTATTCCCTTTACTTCACCTCATTTATCACTTTCCTAACCTTCTTCCTAAACGTACTTGGTTTACAGGAGAGAGTCCCTAAAACCTCAGCAGGTAGCTGGTTCCAGAGTTGGATGGTCCTATTTACAAAGGAATATTTCCCGATATCTGTTCTTTGCTTTCTGCTCCTAATTTTCCGAACATGATCGACCCTGCTCAGATAGTATGGCCTTTGCAATATGTCACCTAAGCCTTCCATGCCCGTTCTCCCGTGTACGCTTTGAAGAGAGCACATATACGTGCTATCTTTCTACGCTGTGCCAGGGTTTCCCAGTTTGAGTCGCTCCTATGATATGCAAATTTACATGCTTTCTTTTGCACCCTTTCTAACGCATTTATCTGCCCCTCCCTGTATGGATCCCAGCACGCCGCCCCATATTCCAGAATCGGACGCACTAGTGATGTGTAGGCTAGACTTTTAGTGTTACTATTCCCCTTTTTGAGAACACGCATTGTAAAATGAAGTGCCTTCCAGGCTTTCTTCACCGTATAATTTACTTGATCAGCCCAGCTTAAATCGCTGCTTAAGAGTATTCACAAGTATTTACAACTGTTCATTTCCGGAATTATTTGGTCCCGTAACAAATAGTTTAGTGGTTCCTTCACCCGACTTCTTGTGAAACTAACTGCTTTACTTTTACTTGGGTTAATTTTCATAACATTTTCAGCCGCCCATTCCCCCAGACTGTTTAGATCCATCTGCATCTTTTCTATATCTTTACTATTTATAATTTTCCTATATATTATACAGTCATCTGCAAAAAGTCTAATAGTGGATTCAATGTTCCTCCAAATATCATTTACGTACGCGAGGAATAGAAGTGGACCCAATACACTCCCTTGCGGTACACCTGACGTTACTCTGACTTCCTCTGATAATTGCCCTCCTACTCTAACTCTCTGCATTCGGCCTAAAAGGAATTCCCTTACCCATACGACTATCCTCAAGTCCACGCCCGATGCCGCGATTTTCATAAGCATAATGTATTAAAATGCAAAGCAACTACTAATGGAGGAAGCAGATTGCATTCATCAGACCTAAGATATAAGGGGAAGTTGGTGTTGGACTCTTTTCCAGTATGTACTTTGTTGTCACTTCCAGTTCAGCCACACACCGAAGAATAAAATTTAAATACTGTGTTGTCAGAAAAGATTTATGGTTTCTACCTTCCATGACGTGACAGCTTTGCAATCTGGAACTAAGCCCTGACACAGCTCAACGTTGCCAGCTTATCACACAGAAGTATCGTAAGCTGACAACACTGAACAGTGAAGGCTGTAGAAATATGCCTCGTGTCACAGTGTTTGAAGTTATCACTATCACAGCAAAGAACAGTATGACCAATTGGTAATATATAAACCAACTGAGAAAAACAGTGTTTGTGGGTACAAGGAGAATAGAATATATTTTATTTACATTCCACAGATCCTTCAGAACGTAGGACAAGGATATGGAACATGTCATAAACATCAATAGTTAGCATAAATGCAATGTCAATATAAATACATAGATGTTGCAGCTATTTACACAAATACTTAATATATTTAAACGTTTGATGCTAGATGGAAGAATACTGAATATGTGTGATTTGAGGTTTTCACAGCAGTGAGTATGAATATTTCTGTCTTCTGGGTTGTTGCGCTGTGTAGTCTGGTCGATGTTTACCAACGTTTCAGAGGTGATACCACCTTCATCATCAGGGCGATGAATGTGCCAATTGGGTGAAGGGGGCAAGGTTCATAGCAAACGGACAGTGAATGGAGTAGCCTGCCCCTAGCCAATGGGAGCAGGTGTCAAGTCAGGCGTGGGTGCGGACTGAATACTGAATAATTTGATCTGTGCACAGTAAGCACCTTTCCATTACCCAAGGATCATACATCAGTCAGATACGTGACTTGTCACAAACTCAAATCACAAGTTCAAGCATCATATACACACTCCTCACCCACCTGTTCATATGATGCCTGTGATGTTATCACAGAAGGGCAACAAATACATCAGTGTGACCGCTATTTCTGGCAATGTTGTCCAAGTCCTTCTCAATTTGGTAATTTAGGTCCCTTTCAGGACAACTGATAGGTCTACAAACTAAAACTGTATAACCTTAATCAGCAAAATCTTTATTTAATGCTCTAATATCACCTATAACAGAACCAAGTGTAGCATTGTATTTGAATTCAATGGTAACAGCATATTCATCCCCAAGGGTGGAGTGAAGCTGTTCACACAATCCTCTACCCTGTCCAAAGGAAAAAAGTTCTCAAATTTCTTATTACAAAGTCCAGGTTTTGGACTTCTGAACTTACCCTAATACTGGAAATGGAAATTACCTACTTACAGAAAAAGAACTCTAACCCCTCCAAAACAATGACTCATCCAATTAAACACTGCTGTCAAAGATTATCCCTTAATTAAAACGGGCACCGAAGTTCATAACAGTTACTACAAATGAGCTGCTAAGACGTTAGAAAAAGCCAGGAAAGTATGTAGCTTCTCTGGCTGTATTCTAGAACTGTTCCATTGTTGCTATACATTTTTGCTACAAAGGAAATACATCGCACAACTCTGTCACTATGAAAACGGGTTTGAAACACGATTCTTCCACCACAAAACACATTTTGTACTACGTCACTACATTTCCACGTTATGTATTCAGCCTACTTGTTGATTTTAAAATTTATATGATATACAGTTAGACCCTTATACCTACATCTGAACTACTGCCAGCACTTCCTCGTATTACTATGTAAATGAGATATGGAGTACATCATGTGCTGCAGGCGACAAATAAATAAGACGCACTTACACTTGTCTCACACGTATTCACCAAACCCTGGCAGGCATATAAATAACAGGGCCATACACCGATGCATCGCAAGACTTGGGTTGCAGCAAGGCTTGGCAGCACATCCTGTCAGTTCTGCACCTTCTTCAGATGAAGGAATTATATTTTCTGAATCGTTTTTAAATTCTCCGTCCATTGTATAAAACAAACAAAACGAAACACAGTAAACCGAAGACCAACAACAGTTCTGTTCAGTATTCGTACTATCTTGCTCTATAAAATGCAACCACCTACCACAATAAAAACAACGAATGTGCTCCACATGACAAATCACAGACCATAAATCACCTGTAACAGATAATCTCTATGACAATCTACAGCAGAAAACCTGATCCACAGACGTGCTGGAAAAGGGAAACTTACCTTAACTGTGCTACCATCTTCTAGTGGAGCGGAACTATTTCGGCTTTGGTAGCTTTGTTGAATCGGTAATAAGAATTACTACTACTGCGCCCCACTTTTTGGGATATTTACCTTGTATTTTTGGGTAGACTGAGCACATGAAATACGGTATGCTATTGAAAAACAAACAATATGTGCTCTCCAAACACAAACAGAGGTGTACTTTGGATTTATTACGACTGTCACGTTTTGCAGCATGTAGAAAGAATGCGAATATAACTCACATGCCAAGATTAGCGTAGAGTGTGCGCCGTAGGCCTTTAATAGCGATCGTCACGTAGGAACCAAAATTTCTCCGTTATGCACTAATGTAGGTTGGTATGTTGGTGCTGCTGATTCCATTATCATCGTTGTGGGTATGCTTTCTGTGATTTACTGAGGGCATGTGTAGTTTTACGCGCCAAGTCCTAGTAATTTTTGATTGTGCAATTTGTGTATGATTTATGTGAAAGTTGTCAAAAATGTATGTAAAAGTTCGTACTATAGATGGTAAAACAAATGTAACTATAACTGTATCAAAACTGACTAGTGTTCCAGAGTTCAAAGCTGTCGTTGAACGGAAATTGGGTATTAGGAGAGACAAGCAGAGACTCTTCTACCGTGGTAAACAGCTTGAAGATGGCTATAAGATATTTGATTATGATATCAGACTGAATGATGTAATTCAGCTGATGGTTAAGCCCGATGATGAAATTCTGGCATTACCATCAACGACTACCGTCGAAACTGCAGCTCTCATAACAGCAGATAAGCGTTCTGGAGGTGGATTTCAGAAAACTGAGAAACTGAATTGTTCCAGCAAATTTTACAAAGTGGGGGATTTTGTTGATGTAAGAAAAGTGGGCTCTGGTGCTTGGTTTGAGGGGAAGATTGTTGGTATTGTGAAACGTGATGACAATGTAAAATTAGGTTCACCATTTGATGACATGTGTAGTGGGAATTTGGAGAATGTTAAGGTTTGTGGAAAGATAACTGCAAGTGTGGAAGAAGTTGCTGGATGTTCTGTTGATACAGAATCATCCAGTATTGTGAAACAAAGCAGTTGTGAAGCTGGCAAGGCACAAGTAGTTGGTAATAAAACTAGTGGAAAAGGGAAAGAGGAACTTTCTGGCAGTCATAAAGAGAGGACAGAAGATTACATACTGGGGAGACAAAATTCTGATGAGGAACGTGAGGTTTCACTAAATAAAATTTTAAATGACATGGAAAGTAAATCTACTGATGTCAGAGCTTTGCTGAAAGACATCAACAATATAAGTATGACAGAAAATGTGGAAGATGATGGGGTTTTGTATCAAGTTGTATTGGAAGAAAATGAACATGATCCTCCTGTAGAAGTGAACTTTGAACATGTACGGCCAAGAGCTAGGCAAAAATGTGACGTAAGTGATCTGAAAATAAATGATATTGTTATGGCAAACTATAATATTGAGAATCCAAGATTTCGAGGATACTGGTATGATGTTCGCATCATCACAGTTAATATAAGAAGAAGAGAGAAAGAAATTATTGGCTGTTTATATATAGGAAGAGATGCTGTACCATTAGATAACTGCAAGATCATATTTTGTGATGACATACTGAAGATTGAGAAGCCAATTCTAGTGGCAGCTAGGAGCAAAGAAGATGACAAATTGATGCAAACACAAATACCTTTACGCCAGAGCGCTCTAAATTGTCTGAGCTGCCATGACAATCCACATGTAAAGTGCAGGGAGTGCAGTTGTTATGTTTGTGGTGGAAAAGATGATCCTGCTACGCAAATTCTGTGTGATGAATGTAACATGGCTTACCACATCAGATGCCTTAATCCACCTTTGGAAGCTGTTCCAGACAGTGATGATTGGTACTGTCCAGACTGTAAGAATGATGAAAATGAGATTGTGAAAGTAGGTGAAAAGTTGAAGGAGAGTAAGAAGAAAGCAAAGTTACGATGTATGAATCCCAAAAGTTCGCGTGACTGGGGAAAAGGAATGGCATGTATGGGGCGCACTAAAGAATGTACATTGGTACGACCAAATCATTATGGCCCAATTCCTGGTATAGAAGTTGGAACATCCTGGTTATACAGAGTGCAGGTTTCTGAATCTGGTGTGCATCGACCTCATGTCGCCGGTATTCACGGACGTGAGTCTGACGGCGCATATAGTATTGTACTTAGCGGGGGTTACGAGGACGACGCGGACGACGGCGACGAGTTTCTCTACACAGGTTCAGGTGGACGTGACTTATCCGGAAACAAACGCACAGCAGATCAGAGCTGTGATCAGACACTCACACGCCTAAACAAAGCATTGGCACTCAATTGCAACACCAAACTTTGTGATAAAGGAGCTAAAGCTAACGACTGGAAAGGTGGGAAGCCTGTGAGAGTTGTCAGAAACTACAAATTGAGAAAGTATTCTGAATATGCTCCTGAAATTGGGAATAGATATGATGGTATATATAAGGTGGTGGAGTATTACCCAGAGAAGGGAAAGTCTGGTTTCATCGTGTGGCGATATCGTCTTCGACGTGATGATGATAGTCCAGCCCCCTGGACGCCAGAAGGTAAGAAGCTTATTAAGCTTCATGGTTTGGAAAAGGCAGAAGTACCTGAAGGCTACCTCGAGGCTAAGGAAGAGAAACTGAAAGCTGAAGCGCAACAATCCAAGGAAAAAAGAAGGGAGTCCAAAAAGAGGTCGTGTGAAGCCCTGGAAGATTCTAGCAGCACCATTAAGAGAACCAAGGTTGTGGAATTTAAGTTAGATAACATTTTAAAGAAGCTGATTGAGCGTGATATCAACACAAAGTTATGGAATTTTTGTAGTCAGTACCTCAAAGGTGGGAAACAGAAATACATTGCTAAAGTGGCTGAAACATTTATGTGCATATGTTGCCAGGAGTTGGTCCATAAGCCTGTCACCACTGTTTGCAAACATAACTTCTGCAAACGCTGTTTGCAAAGATCATTTTCAGCTGAGGTTTACACTTGTCCATGTTGCCGGCATGATCTTGGAGAAAAGTACAAGATCACTGTGAATGAAACTCTGTCTTCTATACTGTGCAAACTTTTCCCAGGTTATGATCATGGGCGATGATAGATTGTAGGAAGATGGTGATGAAATTCAAAACCAGTGTTCTTCATGTTTGTTGAATGTTGCATGCAACGTCAGAATACCACCAAAGTAGCCTTATTGTCTTTGTCTTATACAGGTTATTCTGATGTTGGAATTTTTTAGTGAACTCTTCATTGAAAAGGTGCATGAAGTTGGACAGACACTTTGATGCAGCTGCTTCACTTATTATTACACACTGTTCATCAACTGTTTTTATGTTTCCTCATAGGTGTTTGTTTTCCAATAACTGCAGTGGAACTGTAATTTTATATCAATGTTATTAGCTTGTTTCAGTCCCTTATGGTTATGTTGAGTTTTATTGTATAACGCACATACAGAATGATGCTGAAAACGTTTTTCTCCCAACACATACAAAATTGCCTTTGTACTGGTGTTTGATGGCAAGTCATGTCACAGCATGCTGGACCCCATAAAAGAGTATGTGATTGAACACACTGGTGCTTGGAGCCTCTGATACTTGTGGATTATGGTCATCTAGGTTGTGGCACTTTATTCTTGTTGGTAACCCCTACAAGTTTATGGCATCAACCCAGAAAACCACAAATCAAATCTTACTTGCCCCTACTGAAAGTAGAGCTTCAGGTGAGTTTGATAGAATCAAGACTAGATGATATATATCTCTGAGTGTTCCTCTTGCCTAATGTAGCTTTGAATTCTGTTAGCCTGCAAATTTGGTCCTAGGATGTTTATTATCTTCCATAATTTGGATGCTGCGGTAGATGGAGCACTGTTTTGATAAGCATTCAATATTCATATAAACATATCACTAAATATTGTGTTTACTTGACTGCAAAAGGAAGAAGGGATGCTTTGAATCCTGTACAAATGCTCTCATCTACTCATGTATGACACATGGAAAATTGTGGCCAAAAACTAAAAGAAATTGTATTTATGTATGATTTCTTTTATGTTGCAAAATGTAGAAGTGCCCAAGACATCTCACAAGTGGTCTCTTTCTGTCAGGTTTTCCAATCAAAATCCCGTGTGTACGCGTTCTTCCATGCCTTTACATGCCTCACCCATTTCATAATCCTTGATTTGATCACCATAATAATATTTGAGGAGCGGTGCAAATTATGAAGCTTCTCATTAGGGGACTTTTATCCTGTTACTGCTTCTGCCTTAAGTTTTTTGTGCCAATTTCCATAAAGTAAGAGACTACACAAAATTAACAGTTAAAATTGCAGTTAGTATATTTCATTTTTCATATATTTGAATACACATGAAGACAAAGATTCCATATGTAACCCACCCTTAATTTCTTTTGTGAATTTGATTCTGATCTGTCCATGTAATTTGTAATGTGTCACATTTTCCCAGGATTTATTTGCTACCTATATTATGATTCTGTTCTGGATTTTGGTGACAAGACATGACTTCTCTACTTTTAATTTTATATCAGCCTCCTTACCAAAATGTAATGGAGTACTGTTTTGTATCACTACTGAAAATAGAATTAAATACTATCATGTAAGTTTGTTTCAGTCTGACTCTTGTGAAATATTTGTACGTTCACAGAATTTCATGTTTTTATAAATTGTAAAAATTTGAAAAACTTGCCTCCAGAGAATGGAAAGAGGTCTTACTATGAACAATTAAAAAATGACAAGGTGGATATTAAAATGTTATATTCTAAAGTCTGGGAAATTAATTTTACTGCAAAAGCAATTTGTCAGGCTTGTAGCTCATCGTCTTCATAATATACAGAAGATAATGTAGAAACCTAGTGTCATCAGCACTTCCTTCAGTGATAATTTATTACATGTGTGCAAACAGTTGTAAAATTAATTAAATCTTCTCAGGCAACAGCCGCGTCAACTGGTTACCATAGTAAACCACGGTAACCAGTTAACGCAGCTGTTGCCTGAGAAAATTTTATTGATTGTACTCGCCACGAAAGTCTCAAATCCTGTATCAGTTCTAAAATTGTAATGATACTCAGGAATGAATTTTGTTATGTCTGATTGATCGACTCCCTGGCTAGTCTACTTGCTGAAGGCACTACAGTAGGTGGATTCATTGATAGGTTGAATTTTGTATGGATATTAAAACCTCTTCCATATGCACTCCAGTCTTATTAAAGCTTAAAGGATTGTTAAAAGAATTTGTTTAACCTTAAAATTTTAATATTATAATTTGTCAGCAATACTGTCTTATAAAATAAGTGGTTATACTTGATATGTTAATACCACCAGTTAGTAAAGTAAAGCGTCCCGCTACACGCCTATGTAGGCGCTTGGGGGGAGTGGCGGTATAGCTCCTACTCTTTCTTGACCTCGGCACCAGATGGGGGCGAGTGGTCAGCATCACGCCCCGGCCGCGATTTACACCTGGGAAAGGACCCCGGTACCCATTTGACAGGAGGCTGGGTGGGCCTCAGAGCCAGTTTGGACGCAGAGGCTAGAGGTAAAATCCTCTGCCCCGGTTGGGGATCAAATCCCGGTCATGCAGTCCACAGTTAGTCACTATACTGACTGAGGTATCCCGGCTCATAGTATCAGTTAGTATTATATCTAATGGATGATAGGGCATTTCACATTAATTTTTTTGCCCCTTTTGTGCAGATATCTGAGTTATAGCTTTGCTTTTTTTTTTGTTAAAAATGTCAGTGTTACCTGAATTATCAGCAGAGAGCTGTGAACTGCTTTCAGGATATTTACCACCAATTGTCTGTTTTTATTTCCTCATCAAAACTGTGCACAGCCTGAACATTATTTAAATGGCATAACCCTACTTGGGTAAAAGTATAAATAATTTTTTTAAAGTATTTTGTTTTCACATACCTTCAGTTTGTGTTCTTCCCTCAAAGTGATGTACTTGATATTCGGTGGTGTAACCGAACTCTTTCTAAACCACAAAAAGTCTAAATTAATGACTGTGTGAATATAAGCAACATTAAATGTGCTAAAATTAACTAATGCTTATATGGTTATAAATGCCAGTAAGGATCACTAAGAATCTTTTAAGCTGTTTGACTTAACTCTGGATATTGCATTCAATGTTTGGTAATAGTTTTGCAGTCTGAATATGTCAATGTTTGTTTGGTTTAATTGATTCAGGTGCATAGACCTTGTTTCTTTTTACCTCATACAATTTACCTTGTGTCATTTGTAATTGTAAGAAGAAATCATACGTCACACACCAGGCAGTAAAGTACTGTAGTTTTGTAGAAGCTTTCTTAGAAAGATGCAATGATATTGAAGCCATTAGAGAAAAGAACATTCCTTGTTTACTCCTGTCCTAATACCAAGGCAGTCATTTTTGTTAATTGTAATATTTATTACTATATTGATCATTTCAGGTCATCACTTAAACTTAATGCAATGCTTGGAAATTATGTCCCAGTCTAATTTTTGACTGGGTCCACTAATTAATATTTTATTGAATTTCTTGCTCTCAAATAGATGAACAATAAAAGGGATTTTCAATGAACATTTAAAAGGTAAATTACTACCTTCTCCAAAGCTAAATCAGGCAGTTTTGAAATTCAAATAAAATGAATTGGTCTTGGTGAGGTGTTGATGTCAAAATAAACATCAGAGGATAGAATTGTATGTGAAAAAATTCTTGTGTGCTCTCTAAACAAGTGATGCATTGTATGTAAATGTACAAGTAAACCTGTAAGCAGTAAAAGTAGAAGACTTCTAATACAGAATATAGATACATAGTGAGAGTCCTACAGCAGATAAATATAATGATGTTTTTGTTAGTGTTGATTTGTACCAAGTTCTTTTATTGTAGTGTTTGTGTTCAGCCCAACTGTTCTATTGTTTCAAGTATTGTATTGAGAAACAGTACAGAAATATGCAGTTTAAATTGTATGTTAATATTGGTTAAGATTGTGCAAGGAGTTCATACAGACAGAACTATGCTTTAATATTGTGTTTACAATTGAAAGACCAAGTTTATACTTATAATAAACATAATTTTATAAAACTGAATGCAACATTCGTAGAAACTGAATATGATACAGTACATTAAATTTACTATAATTTTATTGTGGATGTGGACAAGTGTTGTCTTTGACATAATGGCGGCAGCAGCAGTAGTATCATTAAATGTTTAGTTTCAACTGAAAAAACTAATTTGCTTGTGGAAGTGTGGATGAGGCCAAAGTACTTCCATGGTTATTATTTTACTTAGTTAAAAAAATTGTAGTTATGTTATATATATCTAGTTACATGGTTTGTATTTCTACCACTCAGAACTTGCTTCACCAGTTTACTGGCTGATCTTAGTGGGTGTGTGATATTATGGCTCTTGAACATACCAATACACTTTCTCTGCATTAGTCTGTTATTAGAGAGGTCATATGAAGGACTTCGTTCTGTTGATCGTTCGTATTATGTCAAAATTGCGTCTTTTACAAGTTGATTGTTATTGAAGCATTGCAATCTTGATTAAAAAGGTCATTGTTATTTACATTTTCAGAAAAATCCCTTACTTCAAGCCTTGTAATGACAGGCAGAAAATGACCTGTCATAGTGAATTTAAGTGAGAAGTGCCGTACTCCTAATATTTTTATGCCTGTACATGGCAGAGCAACAGGTTACAATAAAAAGTTGTTTTTTAAAATCCTGAATTCGTCTTGTATTTAAAACATTTGATAATTTTGAATGAAGGTTTCATTCCAGTGTATTTTATTTTTTCAAGAGCCAGCATTTAAGCATAACTTGGCTAAATGTACATTTCACTCTCAGGCTGATAAAAAAGCAAGACTCTCAGACTTTACTGCTGTAATTGTGAAAAGAAGATTTTTTGTAAGTATTGTCATGAGGTGCAAGTTGAACTAATTGTCTGTTAGATAATCAGGCTTCTGAATGTGAGTTAGTTTCAATCATGATACATGGAGGCTCCTCTTGAATTAAGTGAGGTGTAGGAATTCTGATTGTAAAATCTGCAGAATAATTTTCTTTAACGTTGTTACTGTGTGAACATTCTGTTTCAATCTGTCCCTATTCTTGAATTACTATAGCTGCAATGTCACCGTCTCTACCTCCTGTTTCATCAATAGATCCTTCAAAATCTGTGTCACTCACAATGGAATCTCGCAGTGAGTTCTCAAAGTTTTCATATATGGAGACTGAGGAAGAATCATCTGGTGATGCATGTTGACCTGTATTAGGGTCAGAATTAATTCTTTAAATGTCACACTTCAAGAATGGGGTAATTAATCATATAACTACACACAAGCCCCTTTGAGGCTAAGTTAAAATAAAGTATTTTGTAAGAGTGGTAGTTACTAAATGATAGTGTGGCATTATGTAATATTTAAGAAATTTTATTTCAGTTCATATCAGCAGTAAAACATATATGAAGAATAACTGCAACGGTACATGAGTGAGTCAAGCCCTCATACTCAACCACGACACTTGTTGGAAACAAAACACACTCACTGTCCACAGACCAGAAAAGCCCTGCGGGGGGGAGTCGTTTCTGGGGTGGTGCAGGGGGAATGTTTACTATAAGGTGGACTAGAGGGCTGCTGTTTGTGGGAAGTGTGACACGTCAGAGTTTAAGGCTACTACACACAGACTGAAAACATCAAGCAGTTAAAGAGTAGCATGTAGTGAGTGCACCTCTAATGTGTTCTGTGGGTGTTGTGATAATATTAAAGCTGAACCCATTAGAACAGATGAAAGCCTGTTGTTTGTTCAGTGGTTGTGGATGGGTCATCACTCACCACGATATCTTGCGCATGCGCGTATATCGAATTCCTAGCAGGGCTTATCTCCTGGTCTGTGGACTGTATGTACTTCACACATTCCTAACATGTATCACCTAAAGTTTCCTGGACAAGGTTAGTATATTATCCTTTGATAACAAATAGTGATTATAATAGCAGCAAATGTAATATACATGGGAAGAACAATAAATATTGCTGCCATTATGTAGGATTATCTTTGACAAAACACAAAAAAATTTTCTGCGTCACTTAGATCTAGTTGTGACATTTCCAAGTACAGCATTCTGAAGGTGATCTGTTTATAGCAAACCCATTACAACTTACACTCCTGTTTGACCTACAAGTAACGTGAAGGCTAGAATGATTATTTTGAACTATCAGTAAAATATGCAACTGAAAATAACAAAAATGACAAATGCTTAACACATCTTAAAATTATATAACATTCCTGATATCAATGAAACAGTTATAAAATATTTTGGAAGTAATGAACTGAATGAAATTGTTAAACTAAAAAGATGTCACTGTCACCGTTTTGCTTGTTTGAAGAATGAATTTTATACAAATAACACAACACGAGATGTGAGAAGATTTTATTGCATTTAGTCGCAGAGAAACTTCACGTCATATGTCATGAGATGCTCATCATTTTATTACACAAGAATGTGACTGCCCTTTGCCTCAAATGCACAATTACTATTCCCATCCTGGATAATATTCCTGTATAAAGCAAATGTGCACGAGTAGGTATTCATTTGCATTCTGACAGCAGAATAAGTCTTGCACGCATCACAGGAATATGGAAGGTCCCCATTGTGGATGTGTTGATGATTCTTCAGTGTAGTTCAAAGTGTGAATGATTTATTACACATCAGAGGAATGTGGCCTTTCTCCACTGTGCGTGCACTGATGTTTCTTCAGATTCCTCTGTTGAATGAATGATTTGTTACAGACATCACAGGAATATGGACACTCACTATGTATATGGTGATGTATCTTCAAACTACTTCTATGGCTGAAAGACTTATTACACACATCACAGGAATATGGAAGGTCCCCACTGTGTATGTGTTGATGATTCTTCAGTGTAGTTCAAAGTGTGAATGATTTATTACAGACATCACAGGAATATGACCTTTCTCCACTGTGCGTACGCTGATGTCTCTTCAGATTACTCTGTTCAATGAATGATTTGTTACACACATCACAGGAATATGGACGGTCCCCATTGTAAATTTATAAGTTCAAGGTCCAATAAGAGAAAATATTTATATTCCTCAATTCGAAGTGTCCCTGTGTGTGCACGCGCGCAAGTTAACACTCTTGTTCTTTTTGCAACAAAGGTTTAATCCCGTAATGATTTATTTTAAAATTTTATTGATTATATAATATATATTATAAATTAATTCGCTACACTACGTATCCTCCATACGCATTCCAAGATGGATAGGTGCATCGGAGACGCACAATAAATCAGCAATTCACGTCTTTTGCGACCTCTCAAAGAGAGTGTATATCGCCGTGTTACACATTCGATCAACCTCTGATAACAAATGCTCCGTTCATCTGGTGTGCAGCGAAAATAGGTTAGCACCTATAAAGAAAGAAACTCTCAAGGCCTGATTTGCTCGCGGCACTAATAGGCTCGCGTCTCCTTCACTAATTCTGCCAAGAAACTGGATCCGATATTATCAAAGCCATTGTATGGAGTGACTACGGTGGATAAGAAGTGATCCGAACCGTTGGAAAACTTTCATCTGCAATCGAGTTACAGAAATTTTGAGCTACACCACGCCTAGTCAAATGGGACATTGCCCAGGAATGAATAATCCTGCAGATTACCTTTCTCGAGGTCTTCAGCCAGACGGCTTGTGTTCATCAGACTCATGGCGGCATGGACCTGACTGGCTAGTTACTATTCCAGCCACATCACTACCCGAAGCAAGGAAGACAGCCCCCCAAGTTCTTATGGTCACTACACCAGAACCTCTTCTCCGAGTTTCACGTTTCATTTCATACCGGAAATTACTTCATATCACAGCTTGGGTTCTTTCGACATTTGAAAAAGTTGGTACTTCCCCAGGGACATGGCATAATTACCCGGTATATTAGGACATCTCAGTCAAATTTAATTTTGCAATTTTTTAAATATCACCCGTAGGTCAGAAATCAGTAAGAAAATTCTCAGTGTGCTGCCTTCATAATGAAGTTTTGTAAATGATGTTCATGAAGTAAGAACATTTAATCTTCCCGTGATACCGTAAAGACGGTTTCGGAACTCGAAACATGTCGCCACAAGTGGATTTATTTAATACAAGACGCAAGGTGAAACTGCTGTGTCTTGATGGATGGTAATATTTTAGATAAAATTAAACGTCTGTAAAATAATTAATTTCAATAAGACTTCTTGAGCAGAAAACGAAGAGAAATAATTTTTCCTTCTTTGCTGCAAAATGATTTCTTTTTTTTAATTTTCTTTTATAGATCCTACATCAATTCCCAGTTTTCTACATTATTTTCGTAAGGTACTTAATTAAAATTATGTGTTAGTCGTGGTTGTAATCAACTGCAAACTACAGGCAAATCTCGGTCTACGAACGTTAGCTATAACGAACGTCACAAATCATTCAAAATTCCTTAAAGCCGCCAATAGATAGAGTTCCTCATAAAACGAAATGCCAAACGTATAGTGAACATAATTGTAAAATGTAAATAAAGAAACTTTTAAAAATGTATTTATTACAATAATTATCAGAAAATTATTATATGATAATTAGTACATGCTTTTAATGCTTTAAAATGGCTGCTAACGTACGAGGTGCGATCGGAAAGTTTCAAGACTGAGTCAATAGCGGACGAACCGGATGTAGTACGAGCTTCTGCCGCTAGGGGGTGCGGCCTACATTCATAGTGAATCAGTGTGCCAGCCGGCATCATCGAATTAGCATTTGTTTCTTAGTTACGGGCGGTTTGGTAGTGCATTACACCGACCCTCCTGCGATTTCGGAATGGCGTGTGCATCAAATGTTGCCAAAGACTCGCCAAAACGGCTACGGAAACCTATGAAATGCTAAAGCAAGCATTTGAGGAGTCCGCAATGGGTCGTGCACAAACTTTTGTGTGGCATTCATGTTTTAAAAATGGCCGAACCTCTGTCGATGATGACGAGCGTTCTGGACGACCATCTTCGAGCACAACGCCCGAAAATGTTACGAAAATTCGGCAGGCCATTCACGAAGATCGACGTCGTACCATCAACGACTTGTGCGACATTGTTGGGATAGGCTATGGGACCTGTCAGCTGATTCTAAAGGAAGAACTCCACATGCGACGCATCATGACAACGCGCCAGCGCACACCGCCCTCAAAGTTCGGCAGTTTTTGGCCTCAAACACCATGGCCGTCATCCCGCACCCTCCTTATTCGCCGGATTTAGTTCCGTGTGACTTCTTCCTCTTCCCAAAGATGACAATTCAGCTAAAGGGAAGGAGATTTGAGACGATAGAAGAGATTCAGGCAGAATCGCAGATGGTGCTTGACAGGCTGACAAAGAAAGATTTCCAGGGATGCTTCCAGGCTTGGCAGCGGCGCTGGGATCGTTGTGTTCACTCCCAGGGGAACTACTTCGAGGGTGATGGATGAATTTAATACCTGAGATAAGTGTACGGGTTTTTATACGCGCAGTCTATAAACTTTCCGATCGCACCTCGTATACGATATGTATCGTAAAAGCTCAGGAATGCAAGATACATATAACGAACAACGTCTTGGAACGGAACTCGATCGTAAATAGAAAGTTGCCTGCTTTTTTACCCAAACCAACATTTTTTTACGTTACTCCGCCATCTTCTCATTGCATTTCTCCTCCATTAATTTGTCTCTGTGTTTGTAGGCGTAATCTCTTGCGTTCGGTAGGTTCTTGATGACACAAGTCGAAAACTCGATTCTATGAACATTCATGTCTGCCGCCTGGTACCTGCAATTTGAAATATTAAAAGTGAAATCAAACCCTTTTTCATCATCCATCGGTATTATCCACACTCAAGACAATTTTTATCACATTTCGCGGACACAGTTACAGAAAATATGTAGCTCCACATGCGATGATGAATCTCATGAAGGAATGCGTCTTCTACCATAAATAATTTATTTAATATAAATTTAATAGAAATGTAATTTGAATGTCGGTGCATTTATGTCAAGAAATTAACAATTTTCTTAAAACTAACTTTTTCAGTCGTTATAAATATTATGTCTGATGGGCTGGCTCTGTCTTTGAGTTGAATGGAAAACTGCTTGAAGCTAAGGGAACAGCTTCCACCGAAATGTCGTTGCTTATAATTTGTTTCCAAACAACCTTAACAAAAATTCCCCCAATCGGAATTTAATGCACGATTGCCACACCATATTTCAGAACAGTTCCCACGTGATCTTTCTTTCACTCATGCGCACAGAACACCGGACAACGTGCTATTATAACGTAATACATTTTATTACATCAAAGTGGAGGGAGAGGTTATGACAATTTTAAAACGCTGTCAAATGACTTGTGTTCCGCACTAGCTAACTTTCGTACACTTCATTAAGCCATTACCTTCGGTCAGAATAATAAATTTAATCACACACTTTCTTTGGCGAGATAAGCGTGTATTGTTAGAGATATGCGCCCATGACAATATTTCCCTCTTTTAGCAATACACTTTCAAAAAAAATTTGTCCCATCAAAAATATTTCTAGAGAGGTTCTGCTGGACGTAAAACAGACTCAGACAAAAATCAAACGAATTTCTGAGGGATTTCTGGCTCTTGCACAAACAAGTGTGAAGAAATTTGTCTTCTGGGAAGTTTTTGGAGCTGCTTACCAACTCCGTCAACAGATGGCAGGAGACTGCGTGGTCAAACACGGCAAGAGACAGTCATTTTGAAATAAACTTCGATCAAAAATGGGAACATGAGACTAGCCTAAGACTTTGATGAAAGCGGAAGATTATGGCGATGCTGATGTGCCGAAAGCCAGACACTTCCTGCCCAAGAGAGTGCCTCTGATCAAAGAAACTTAGTCAAAGAGCTTCTTATTAATGCAGTCACAGCTTACGTCTGATTAGCATTTCCAAGTCATTCGCCCTCTGCTTTAAAGATTCACCTTGACCGCAACATCGCCCTACCTGCGTTCATTCTACCCCCTTCCTCTCACCCAATTTGCGCGTTGTATTCAAGTCCCTGATTAGCAGTAAGAACCTCTGAAACGTTGCTCAGTTTCTACGTCACTACACGGCGCAGCATCAGCAAGATCGCGGTTACCTTGACCGGAAATGATTCACTTCCTAATGCTTTTCGAAAGTAACACATTGTGATTGTACAGTCCTGAACAATAAAAAAAAGAAACAAACCATCGATTTTCCATGTCATCGAAATATGCGACTTGGGATCCGAAGTGGCCCTTGTCAAAATATCTACTGATAACGAAGATCGTGTTGTCGAACACTTCTGCTTTTAAATAATCTGAATAGAAGTTCATGTCAGGGATTTCGGTCCACGTGTCTTCTGCAGGGACGTACTTTTCGGTACTGAGCTCGTCTGATGTCCTGTTGAGTCCTCCTGCACACACAAATTCCGTAATAGGCCACAGCATATAAAAAAGCTGCCAAAGGGAACTTATTCTAACCCCATTGAGCTGGGCCCCTCTTGATATTTGTAACTCTGTCACCTGGCCACGAAATGTGTGGCCTTTATGAAGCCACAAGTTTCATTACCTTATTCACAAAAGTCGATAGTTGACCTATTTTCACATACTCTAGATCCTTAAAAACATTTTAATATTATCCTTCCTTTTAAAACTATGTATCACAAGTGGTATTTTACCTTCAACATTAATAATTATAACTTTCTAGATCTTTGTATTTATCGTAAGTTCAATGCTTCACACTCCGCCCGTCTTACCCAACGGAAGTTAAGCTCTTAAAATTTGTAATTCCATAAACGGAACGAACGAATGAAATGCAACGAAGAAAAATTCATTTCCTTTTGCAGTGTTAATATTAATAGCAGGAACGAAATTAAATATTATTTTTGTAATTGTAGCATCAGGCAATTTCGCCTGACATCTGTTTTCTGCTTCATGAAACTACGTGCGAAAGTAGCCTTAAATATCAACAACACAAGAGCCACTGTTCAAAACGGCGTTACACAAACAAGTAACGAATATCAAAGACTGCGAAGGGACTGCTTTAAACCATCGGATTTTTGGGGATAACAGCGCGACGAAACTGAAATTTCCTTGCTACAAGAACAAAATATTTACCTGTAAAACTGGGGCATAAATTACTTGAAATACCACAAGAGATTATGCGTTGTTAGTTAGTTAGTTAAGTGTTCTTTGTGGAGAATTTAATCGAAATCACGAATCGGGTGTAAAATTACTGACATATTAACTCTATATACGAGGCGCGTCCCAAAAGTAAGTTTCCCACTCGTCCCACAGCTAGCAAACCTTATATTGCGCGAAGCGACTGTGCGTACATGATAGAGCAATGACGTAGCATGGCGCATGCACTAACGGCACTTCCCGCGTTCTCACAGTAGCATCGTTGCAGCTGTTGAAGATGGAGGTTCTTATTCCAGCTCCCGCCGACTGTGAAGTGTGGTCAGTGATAACGCTAGGCCGCACACGGCTCGACGGACAGCAAGTCTCCTGCAGGAGTTCAGCTGGGAGGTGTTTAATCATCCACCCTACAGCCCGGACCTCGCTCCCAGTGATTTCCATCTTTTCCTACACCTCAAGAAATTCCTGTCCAGTCAGCGTCAGCGTTTTGAGACTGACAGAGAGGCGGAGATGGTTGTCACACAGTAGTTCCAATCCCAGGCGGCAGACTTCTACGACACAGGTATTCAAAAGTTGGTCCCACGGTATGACCAATGTCTCAATTCCGGTGGCGAATATGTTGAAAAATAGCTGGACACTTGCTGTATCTGTTGCAATAAATATTTCCATGAAATTGTGTTTTGTTTCTGTAAACGGCCCCAGGGAAACTTACTTTTGGGACGCGCCTCGTAGACAGGAGAAAAATGCTGTTCATAAAATCTCAATCACTCAAAGAAAACCGGAAGACATTTCACAATAGAGATTTCTGGAAGAAGGATAGAGGAACATCACTCGGAATGTCCAGAGTTTTCACCTAGGGCGTACAGACAGCCGTGGAACGCGACGCAAGAAAAACTTTGACGTCCAGATAGCATTGGTGTAACGAACGTCCATCGGTTGGTGTCCGGGTCATAAACTTCCACCGAGTTTAGAGAATTCTTTTCGTCACATCCACCAGCGACGTATATTTTGTCTGTAAAAATTAGCTATAATTAAAGTGGTCCATGCAGAGCACAGACATGGGACAATCCGTACTTAAATTTGTAAATCTATTAAGTCCCCCTTCGTGTCACAGAAACTGCACAGACACGGCCGTCTCTGTTCATCTGTTTCTTTGTTTCGAATGCAGACAGTCAGCCTGTCAAAGGAAACGAGTTTAACTGATAAAATTTAATATAAACAGCATAAACTGCTGAAATTAATGCATAATGTAAATGATGGTAAGTTACATCTTCTGTGAAACGGGTTTTATCAAATTTGGTACCAAAGATGTACGGTACGAGCTGCTAAAAGGTGCTCTACATTTATAATACAATTTGCTATTTACATGAGATTATTAACCGTCTCAAAAACATATTAAATCTATATTATATGAGAGCCAGTTTGATAGTTTGATGGTTGTTTGCACTCACTCCGAGTGCACACTACAAAGGCAGAAGACCATGTCGAGGGACAGCTTACAAGAACAGAAGGAACCATCACGCACTCAGAACTTCCAGCCGTTGCAGTCCGTGAAATAACGTAGTAAGCAGCACGGATAAAAGAATTGGTTATTAAAGGATTTTGGGTTAATGGAGTGGGGGAAACTAAGATCAAGTTGAAGAGGAATGCCTTGATGATGAAGACGTAAACTTCTTCTGAAACGTCGGTAAAAGCCAAACGACAGCCAAATTCGTACTAGCAACGTGATAACCTCGAATCCTGAGATTCCTTCAACCGTTCTTGCGTTGTCACACGCGGACAGACAGACGCCTCGCCTTCTGCACTAAGTCACACATTTCTTTTTCACAGCATTTACGTACCATTCAGTACAGCCGCACTTGCATTGCGTCGCCCTGTGTTCATGGGAGCGATCAAAGACCACTGGTTCGCCTTGCACTCGTATCTTTCAGCCGTTCTGCGATAATCATAATAATTGTAACCGCCCGTGGCGTACACTGCGCCTCGCAGAACTGCCACACTTAAACTGAATCTGAAACGAAAAAAGTACACGATCTGCTACACTCATTTAATGCTGATTCAGATCCATTTCCTCTCGAAGAACGCAATTGTTAGCTTGTCATTATTGAATCATAATTCAGGTTAACAAGCAAATCGCATTCTTAAAACCAACATTGTCGCAAAAGTCCTACCTATTTACACTTTGCACGATACTCCTGTGTGTGAGTGGTACAATTTTAAAGCCCCTGCCCAGATTTATAACTTGACTAACAGAGCGACTATCAGCTTTTGAAGAAGGACTCTGCTCCAAGGAGTTCCTTAGTTACCGATCTACATCTTACCTGCATTCATGCATAGGCGCCACCTTGCGGCATGTCTTCGTAAGAGCGTTGAAGCAGCGACATGAGCTTAATGATTTCCTGTCATCACAACCACCGATGACGTAAATGTCGAAACCGATCACTGCCGTGCCATGGTTCATTCGAGGACCGATCGAGTCGAACCCCTCCACCTGCAGGAACGACAGGTAATGGTTTTACGTTTCTTTGGGTCATTCGGTCTACTGATGTGAAGTCCTTACATTAGAGGCCAAGCGACGAACCACCAGAGCAGAGGTGCAACCGAAATTGCTACACCGAGGAGGGAGGCACTCGACAAAGACCGTGAGAAATTAACTTGGAGCAATCGTGGAATTATAAGAGAGACGGAGGAAACAGGAATACCCGAAGAGAAGCTCAAACATTACCAGTGCCCTCGTCAAATACGACAGACAAATGTAGAATTAATTTCTGGTCAACAGCTGACATTTCAGGTTCGTACGATGGCAAAGACAGATTTTGGTGTTTTGGGGTATTCGACGCAAATCTGGAGGCAGTACGTCCCCCACTCCACCCCAAACAGCATGTCAGCCTTCTAATTCACGAGGCGTTACTACGCAGATGGCCAATATCCCCACTGAGCAGTGCTTCTTTTATTACGTTGAAATCCACTGACGATCAACGATGACTAAAATCAGCAGACAGTTTGCCATGACAGTTGATGTAGGACGCTTATTGTAAATGGTATTTAAGGCAAACTTCACATCCTTGGTCGATTCCTATTAGAACTTACATTTTACACGAGACTCAGCATTTGAGTAATTTATTTATTTATTCTTTTTAATTCATGTCTTTGGAGCTCCTCTTAAAAAAGTATTTAGTGCAATTTAAATAAGCGAACACGAAATAAAGAGGCGAGGAGGTGCTTGTGATTAAGCTTAAATAAACACTTACCCAGTAAAAGTAAGCAAAAAAGAGGAAAAGTAGTTTTTCTCGGAGGCGTCATTTAACAAGGTACGGTAAGAGTAGAAATGCGTGCAACTCACCACACTCCACCGGTCTGCTCGTGCGTCGTACGCTTCGATCACATCTGTCGGCCTTCTATCACGACACCCACCAATAGCAAACAGAAAATCCTGAGGGATTCGCGGGCGGGCAATCCTTGGTGTCACGAATTCCTCGTCTTCCTTCGTCAACCTTTCCACGTCGTCCAGGAATTTGAGCGTCTCCGAGATCAAGGGTCTGCACGCCTCGTTTTCAGTCACGTAAGGGTGATTTGACACCTGTTGAACAGTACAATGTCGACCTTGTGAACTCTTAGGAAGGGATGGCATGTTCCAATGCTGATGAGATAAGAAATTCACACATAATTTGGTTGGGAACTCACCGAAATCTACTATGGTATATAAAGAAAACTATGTTTTTGGTTTATGTAACGACGCTCTTAATAAATACACAGGTTGTTGAGAGAAGCGAAGTCAAGTTTAAATCAATCTTAGAGAAAACTATTGAAATGTGTTTCAACCGAAAGTTAAATACTTCAGTAAGGGTTGCATTTTGAGTTACATTCAAAAATTGTAATTCATTTTTCGTCTCTCCCGTGCGAGATGCGCGCTGCGATCACCACATTCTTTTTGATTCGATAACTTTAATTAGTCGTCAAAATTCCGTAACATCAAAAGGAATTTATGTCAGTTAGTTGCTTCGAGTTTCAAGGGAGGCAACCTGCTGAATGTAGATGTTTGGGTGGAAGGCCCGTCAACACAACAGCGTGTGGTTATGGGCTCGATGTCTGTTAAGAGCCATTGCATGTTTCGACCTTAATTGGTCATTATCAAGTAATTCTCTTTAAGTTTTCGAAACTAGTAGATACGAATGATAAGATGTAAAGACATTTGAAGAAGATAACATTTTCATGAATCCGTGCGATTGTTTGACAAATATTAGTAAGGGGTGAGTGGCTGAAAACACAGGGCATTTGACCCAGAATGGACACATTTTTCCTCTGGGGTTAAAGAGAATGCCGAAATGGAAGTAATAATCTCATAAGTTGTAAGGTTGGTTTGTGAGAGTACGTTTAACATATTAGAATGTTAAAGCTGTCTGTGAATTTGAAGCCCCTTGGGTATTTTCCTCTTGGATATATTAGAAAGCTATCTTGCTGCACTTTTCGGATATCTGTTGTCCCTATGTGGTCAATCAGTTGACGATTATCACTCTGAAGTGATCTCGGGTTGATTATATATATCGTCAGAGATATGCTTCTTATGGCAGTAGGATATTTGGGTAAGTAGAACGCTTCGCTAGAAGACGTGATTTATCTGTAAGAGGATTTTAATATTCAAGCTATGTGGGCGTTTCAATGTAGTTAACGGTGGAATGCTGTAGTTGAACTGAAACATGTAATCGATCTTAATAAACGCTGAGACTGTAATAAAAAATTGTAGCGCCGACGGACTGTCAAACTTACAGACGATGAATAAAAGGCGATTATTAACTCCACTCCCATATCTGCATGAAAGGACTAATCGAATATTTGTTTTGCACATACACACATACGAAGTGCGATAGAAAAGTTTATAGACTGCGCGTATAAAAACCCGTACACTTATCTCAGGTATTAAATTCATCCATCACCCTCGAAGTAGTTCCCCTGGGAGTGAACACAACGATCCCAGCGCCGCTGCCAAGCCTGGAAGCATCCCTGGAAATCTTTCTTTGTCAGCCTGGCAAACACCATCTGCGATTCTGCCTGAATCTCTTCTATCGTCTCAAATCTCCTTCCCTTTAGCTGAATTTTCATCTTTGGGAAGAGGAAGAAGTCACACGGCGAATAAGGAGGGTGCGGGATAACGGCCACGGTGTTTGAGGCCAAAAACTGCTGAACTTTGAGGGCGGTGTGCGCTGGCGCGTTGTCATAATGCGTCGCATGTGGAGTTCTTCCTTTAGAATCAGCTGACAAGTCCCATAGCCTATTCCAACAATGTCGCACAAGTCGTTGATGGTACGATGTCGATCTTCGTGAATTGCCTGCCGAATCTTCGTAACATTTTCGGGCGTTGTGCTCGAAGATGGTCGTCCAGAACGCTCGTCATCATCGACAGAGGTTCGGCCATTTTTAAAAAATGAATGCCACACAAAAGTTTGTGCACGACCCATTGCAGACTCCCCAAATGCTTGCTTTAGCATTTCATAGGTTTCCGTAGCCGTTTTGGCGAGTCTTTGGCAAAATTTGATTCACACGCCATTCCGAAATCGGAGGAGGGTCGGTATAATGCACTACAAAAACGCCCGTAACTAAGAAACAAATGCTAATTCGATGATGCCGGCTGGCACACTGATTCACTATGAATGTAGGCCGCACCCCCTAATGGCAGAAGCTCGTACTACATCCGGTTCGCCCTCTATTGACACAGTATTGAAACTTTCCGATCGCACCTCGTATATGCGAGCGTATTACCAGCGGCATTCGACAGGTAGTTACTGTAACTATGGTAACTAAGGGAATCTGGTGATTTCTTACGCAGCAAATTTTGCGCGGAATAAGGCATTCAAACATTGTAAAATTTTCACGATATTATTGTAACATTTTAACCAGAATTGGAATATATCAACAGATTCTGTTAAAGCTCATCAGCATTATATCTAATGAACATCTGTTCGGACGATCTCGAGCTGAAACACACGACAGACGAACGGGATTCCACGTGACGAAGAAAAAGGCTCCCAATTTGCATTAATCAGTTACGAACACGTGTGAATATGGAATTGAAAATGCGGGCATCACTTTCCATAGACATCCACGATTTCAGGGGCAATACTGACCTCCTTGAAAACTTTTGTGTCCAGACGTTCCAGTCTGACGCCCTTCAAAAGGTCCGCGATGTGGCCTTTCCTGTTGTCCGGGTCCTGGTTGATCCACCGGAGAATGCACTCCCACACAACTCTCTCGTCCTTCACGTTCAGTTCCTCGGCCTCGATTACCGCTTGCAGCTCATCTACAGGCAGTTCCAGCAGTTCTTCGCTCTGCTGAGACACTTCCACGAAGTTAAGCAGAACGAGGCTACGAGCGTAAGTGTCAAGGTCGACGCAGAAGTGTAACCTGCGACAGCGAGGGTAAGAGCCAACTCAGAATCGATCTCCTTCGGACTCTGACACATTGAAACACTGCAGCAATAACTGAATTCTCAAGTATTTGCACACCACAGTATTTCGCCTGAAGTTTATACCTTAACCATTTGGAGCCCAAATGAACGAGACTGAGAGCAGACACGTGGAGAGGCAACGATGAGAGACGCTCCGTTTAACCGGGGCAAAATAGAAAGTTTTCGGCTCTGAATGTTCCCAGGCAATGCCATCGTCCTCGTGAAAAGGTTACAATTTTAAACAAGGGCATGGCGTACGCAAGCGAAGAAGGCAGTAAGATGAGGAGTGTAGAATTTTTAATTCTGTTATTAACCTTGGCGAAACGACATTTTGTTAACTGTGTGTGTTAATCCAGTGAAACCTCGTGTAACCGGACTATGTGGGGGAACCACGGGTCGGATGAGCGAGGGAAAAGGGAACGTGGCCATGGCTATGAACAAATACCTAGAGATTCAATATAAATTTTCCTCGGCAGCAGAAGATGCGGGCGTTTCGCTCGCACAAGCCGATGGTAAAAGTCACTCGTGAGCGCAGTTCGAAGGAGTCCCTGTATTAAAATAGTGAATTTATCTGTCATTCTGTCCATCGCATGAATTGGAGGTTCTGGTGTGATTCTGCCGATGTCAGTTGATTTGCTTGCTGTGTTGTCCTGAACAAGAAGGAGTAAGGGTTGAGCACCTACGGGAACCAGCGGGTTGTTTTTCGTCTTTGCCCGATAATAACCAGTTCTCTAAATGCCCTGAAGTGTTCATAATACTCAGCAGAATTTGGATGTGAGATTAGATCAATGAACTGTACCTCGTGGACATCGCTTTAACACATCTGGCCGGTGGAAACCAATCGCAACCGATCTGGTTGGAATTCGGTCGCTTAATGCGGGAATCAGATAATCGAGGCTCGGTCGACAGAAGTTTTGCTGTATGCAGAAATATGTGGGGCTGAATGTTGATTTTGGTATTTGGAGAATTATGTAAGAAGCAAGGAATTCCGCAGAGAAAGAAAGAAAGAAGAAAAGGAATTCGAGAGGAAGACAAATTTAATTGTGACCATGAAATAGGTCATGATTTACGTTCTACATGGTGAAATTAGTCATCTGCTCGTCGTAATAACGATCGAAATATATGTAGTTAAAACAGAACATTTAAATTACAGGCACATTAATTGCAAACTGCCAAACTTTATAATTTGCCGTCCTCAGTCAGAGGCTTTAATCTCCGGCCCGGCACTCGGCTGCTGTCTTGAGTAAAGCTGATTCGCTCCAGCGACGAAGGCTGGCGTCACAGCAAATGACAAATGAACATCAATTACCTTGCGAACTGCATGATGCTGATACAGTTGTCGACGTCCATCGCGTCCTTGAGGAAGTCGCAGCAGAGTTTAGGCACGTCCGGATTACACAAGTATTCAGCCACCACAAGCAGCTGACGAGCGTTGTCGGAGCGGATGTCCACCTCGCGAAAATAAACATAATCCAGTATCTGGGTCATCACATCTGAGCTGACCCCGTGGAGAAGAATCTCAGTCTCCTCACTGTGGTGCTGTGTTGTGAAGAGGTTCCTGAAACGTCACGAAGCATTCGTTAATTTAAACTGATTTCGAGAAAAGGCGAGCAGAAAATTACAAGACTAGCGCATAAAGTTTAAGTTTTATAACTCACGTAGCTAAATAAAAGTATCCTTCTGTCAATGTGGTGGATGAATTATTGTTATCTGAAAATTCGAAAACTCCCAGAACGTGTTCTAATGGGGCCAAATTAACTGCGAGGGGTTCAAGAGCTTGCGTAGGCTTAACTGAATATAACTTACAAATCGGATGCTGACAGAAAACCGTTTAGGTCAGTACCAGAAAATAACCTGTGAAGAAAACGGGTAAAATGGCAAGCAGTGAACATTTGTACTATAGAATATTCACCTCGTTTCTTACATACCCTCGAATCTTCCAAGAGATATCTGAGGTTATAACAACTACTACAGAAATTTTAAAGTCAACCAGCAAATTAACACAAATATTTCAACATAAATCGCAGGTTGTTCATTCCACTGATTGAACAGTTCGTAATAACTTACTACCTAAATAACTAGATGGCTTACTGAACCCGAATGTTCATCACCGAATTAACCAAAGCCCTCCATCGGACCCTGTCCTGGGCCAACAAAATCCAGTCTCCTTCAACTCCTATCTCCCATAGATCCCGCCTGAGATTATCCTCCCATCTACGTCTAGGTCTCCCCAGCGGTCATTTTCCCTCAGGCTATACAACCAACACCCAGTGCACATCTCTTGTCCCATCAATGCGCGCTACATGCCCCGCCCATCTCATACTTCTCGACTAAATCACCCTTACAATACTGGGGGAGGAATACAGATTTTTAAGCTCATCAATATGCAGTTTTCTCCATGCCCCATCGTCTTCCCTCTTAAGCCCCAATATACTCCTCAACACCCGATTCTCAAACACCTGCAATCTGTGTTACTCCCTCTGAGTGAGAGACCATGTTTCGCACCCATAAACAAACAGGGAAGATTATTGTTTTGCGTACTTTAATTTTCAGGTTCTTAGAAATCAGACGGGAAGACAAAATATTTTGAACTGAGAAGTAGCAAGCATTTCCAGAATTTAATCTCCTCCTAACTTCCTCATGAGTGTCATTTTGATTTGTTATTGTTCCCAGATATTTGATCTTTGTAACAGTTTCAAAGGATTTATTAGCCACCCTAAGATAATTTTGCCAGCCTGTCTGCTGATGACGAGATACTAACATGTACTTAGATTTTTCTAAATTTACTTCTAGCCTCACCTGTCTAACTAGCCTCCAGTAAAACTTCTGCGTTCCTCTTTATTGTATTTATATCGTCCCCCAATAAATTAACATCTTCAGCATATGCCAATAGCTGATGTGTCCCATTCAATTGCAAACCCTCCTGTCTATCTTGGACTTTCCTGATGGCATATTCTAGCGCAAAGTTAAAGAGCAAGGGAGACAAAGCATCTCCTTGTTTTAGACCGTTCTTGATGAAGAATGTCTCAGATACATATTTACCTACTCGAATTTTGCTACATTTAAGCATATTTTTATTAGACTAACTAGCTTCGTTGGTAGAACAGTTCGTAATATGAAATCCATTTGTTCTGCCAAAACATTTTCACTTCTCATTTCAAGAACGCACCAAATCATTATTTAAAACTCAAGCAAATTAACGTATGCACAAATTCTCGAACGATTCTCGCCTAACAATGAAACATTTTTTACGAGGTACTTTGATACAGTTTATTATATTTCAGACAGAGCATGTCACAGCAGCATTCAATGTTCCGGACAATGGCGTGACGAAGGTGCATTACCAACTTGCTTCTGGACTGAGTCGGTCGTCTTTATGTGTTAAAAACAAAACGTATTGGAAATGGATTCTATTTCTCCCTCCAGGTCGATTGACTGTCAGATTGGTACAATCGCACTTAAAAATTAGTACAAAAAACCACGTACGTCTTCTGGGATGTTGTCTCGTAGAAATTATCGAACGTTTCAGAGGTGCTTACTGCCTCCATCATCAAGGAAAGAAGGCAGTAAGTACGTCTGAAATGCCACTCGTTTCTACGGCGCAACGTCCAGAAGATATTCTTCTTCTTCTTCCTCATCGCCGTGAAATTTCATGACAATGAACAAATAACAAAAGACAAATAGCAAAGGGGATAAAACATTTCACATACGAATTGAGGTCTATTAAGTCCTTATTTCACGTGTTAATCAAACACGTCATTAAATAAACAAACCTGAAATATTCGCTACGCATCGACAGAATCACTCTGTGGACTGGGAAGACGCCGTCGTCGTCCAACCTCAACACCGCGTCACACAAGAGTTTATTCTCTCTCAGCTCTTTCACCTGTTTCAGGAGGACCAATGCTTCCGTGTACGTGCAACTGTCGCCATCTTGAGAACGGCAGAGACTTTGGTTTGACTCCATCTCCTGAAAAACAGTCGATCGCTGTTACAGGTTTTTCTTCATACTGACGCGTGTGCACATCAACTGAGAGTGAATGAGATTGAACACAATACTGGGAAGAATATCTGGCCCTGCTAGAGAGCTACTGACAAGGGAATGGTGAAAAATGCGTAACATGGAGCTTTATAGATCTCTTCACTTATTAATAAGTTGTAGGCTGTCAGATCGAGGGTGATGAGATGGACGGGACATGTAGAACGCATGGCAGAGACAAGAAATGCAACTCTTTAATCGGAAGACCTGAAAAGAAAAGGTCACTTGAGAGTCCTCTGCATTACTGGGATAATATTAAAATGGACCTTAGAGAGGTGGGGAATGAAGATGTGGCTTGTGGATATGGCTTAGAGGCGGGATCTTGGAAACACGAACATGAAACTTCATGTTTCATAAAAGGCGAGATATTTGATCACCTGGGCTACTGTTAGATTCTCAAGTACGACTTCGGCTCCATGGAATCAGTTTGTTTCTTCGTTACTGGATCGCCAGTTGAGATCCAACACAAAGTGACAAAGCTGTAAATGTGACATAATTACATAAACGGCTTGCGGAACATGAAGTTTCAACACCGAACTAACGAAGCCCTCCATCAGACCCTGCCCTGGGCCTACAAAATCCAGTCTCCTTCAACTCCTATCCCGCCTGAGATTATTCTCCCATCTACGTCTAGGTCTCCCCAGCTGTCTCTTCCCCTCAGGCTTCCCATCCATGCACTCCACATGCCCGGCTCATCTCACTCTTCTTGGCTTAATCACCCTGAAGATGTGACTGATTTAGGCAATATTAAGTCATGCCGCGTGTTTGTCATTACTCGCATAAAGTTAAATCTTCTTTTATGTAAACTACTTAGACATTTCGAATAAAATATCAAGTAATCCATAAAGTCTTAGATGCTTCTACTCTCGTGAACAGATTTTGAACAATTACGACAAAAATATGCCATTGAAATTGCGTGACCTTTGATGCAGAACCAGACAGTTAAGAAATAAATGTTGGAAAAAGAAAGTTACGACTTTTCATAGAAATAAAATTTTCGAGTTCTTCTCTCTCTATAGAACTAAAAGTGCTTAAGAGCTTACGTTATTAAGGACTTTCCTGCCTAAATTGCACGTTTATATAAACCAAGAGCACAAAATATATTTTAAATTTATCAAACGAACGCGAGAATTATAGTTGGTAACAGTCACAAAAGCTCTAAGTTGTTCTACCGCATTCGTAGATCAGGCCTACATCAAGCTACTCAAACACTGCAATGTGCAGGATATTCTATGAAAAGACGTTTGGAGCTCGGTTCGTCAAAGAATAGCCCACCTCCTTTACTGAACCAGAAGGTTCATCATCGTGTTCAGAAAGACCGCCACCAGGGTCTATCCTGAGCCAGTTCGCTACATCGAGTCCCATCTTCCTAAGATCCATCTTAATGTTATCCTCCCACTGACGCCGAAGTCTTCCCAGAGGTCTCCTCCCTTCAGGCCTTATAAACACTCAACTCACCCTAACAACATCGGGTGTGGAGCTCGTCAAGCATTTTTCTCTTTTATCTGTCCCACTCCCGTTTTGGGTCCAAACATCTTCCTCAACACTCTATTCTCAGAGACCCTCAGTCTATGTTCCTCCCTCAAAGAGAAAGACCACGTTTTGCACCCATGAATTCTTTGCACTGAATAATAGCAATCATTCCCCGGATTTAATCTGCTGTTGCAGGGAGATAATGAGAGGGAGATTCGTCGATATTTATTCTTCTAAATCCGAAATAAAAATTCTTCACGGTTCTCCAAAACGCTTTAAAATGTCGATGTATCAGGAATTGTAAAGTTTTAGAATTATTGTTCAGAATACAAATCCCACTTCTTAAGATCCACATATTTTTATTAAGATTCTGAGCTACGAAACACATTTTATTCCTTTAAAAATTAATTGCCTCCTGGAATATTCTTTAACTATCAATGATGCCGTGAACAAACAGAAGTCAATCTAATGCCACTTGAAATTGTGTTAAAAAAGACAAGTTAAATTCTCTTACACGAGTTCACAAATGCAGATGAAAACATTAAATGTGATGAAAAATAATAATAAATAGGAATCCCTTACCTCAAACTTTGTTCAATTGTAAGAGACCACGACGTCCACCGACAATGATCGATCTAATCTAAAATATAATGGAGAGAGTGGAGGGCAGTTTCACAGATTTCTCAATAATTCTTATATAAGAAAAGAACTTGTAATATTCTAAAAGGTTTTTAACAGCACAAAATTATCTACTCTACGACGCACTTCTTCCACCAGCGATTCACAGCTCAGCTCTTTCCGCAATGACGAAAGCGGATTGTTGACGGCGATAATGAAACACAACAATGCCGAGTAAACAGCTGACGTAACAATTAGTTTCTTAGGTAAAGGAATGGAGTGCAATACGGTTCATTCAGGCTATTATACTGCATGCATAAGAAAAGAGAAAAGAGCCTTACGGCATGCTCAGCCAAGATTGTTGCAGGCGTGGGTTAGAAATTCCAATTCTTTTTCTTGCATTGTTATGCGCACAGGTGTTCACGTAAAGGCTGACCATTGTCGGTCCATATTTACACATTGTTGGTCTCTTCTGCTTATAAAAATTTGTGATTAGTCGTTGTCGTCAATAAATTACGTCATCAACAATGTCAACTATAAACAAAATCGGCATTGTTGTGGAACACAACAATGCCGAGGAAACAAATAACGCTTCACAACAAAGAAATCAAAAACTATCAAGCCAGTCGCATTATCACTGCTCCAGAAGCAGCACATCGCCTCCGAACAGCGACATAAAACTATTTAAGAAATGAAGGAAAGTGAAAGAAGACGTTGCCAACACCAAAAAGGTAATCTGATACTAATAATAATATTCAACCAAAAAGAAACTAAACTAACCCCCCGAAGGGGGTTACTTTAGTGCCTTACTCAAGATTTTAAAACGCAACCAACCCTCCCCAAAACGTGGGTTGTTCAAGTGTTTGACCCCCATTCGGGGGACTTAGTTTAGAGTCTTACTCAAGATTTTAAAACGTCTGACTGACCTAGAAAAGTTGTCCTCTGTATTACTACGTAAAAACTAAAACATCAGACATGTTTAAGAAATAAAGAGAAGCGAAGGAAGTCTTACATCGATAAACGTAGAAAAACGTATTCAATAAGAACAGAAGGGGAAAAAAGCAGACGAAGATTTGTAAGGGTGGGGTTGGACGTAGAAAGTTGAGTGACCAAGAACAGTTGGCCTCTGAACAGCGACGTAAAGAACTACAACATCTGACATATTTAAGAAATAAAGAAAAGCGAAGGAAGTCTTACATCGATAAACGTAGAAAAACGTATTCAATAAGAACAGAAGGGGAAAAAAGCAGACGAAGATTTGTAAGGGTGGGGTTGGACGTAGAAAGTTGAGTGACCAAGATCAATTGGCCTCGGAACAGCGACGTAAAGTACTAATCCATCAGACCTATTTAACAAATAAAGAAAAACGAAGGGAGAGTTACATTGATAAACATAGAAAAACGTATACAACAAGAACAGAAGAGAGAAAAAAGAAAAAGTAAAAACAGACGAAGATTAGCAATGGTGATGCTGGACGTAGAAAGTTGACTGATCAAGAACAGTTGGCCTCTGAACAGCGACGTAAACAACTAAAACATCAGAACTATTCAACAAAAAACAGAAGAGGAAAAAAGAAGACTTGCAAGGGTGGTGTTGGACGTAGATAGTTGACCAACCAAGAACTGTTGACCTCTGATCAGCGACGTAAAGAAGTAAAATATCAGATTACAAGAAGCGCTCCGAAAGGATTAGCCATCGTTATCGTCAAAAAATGACGTCATCAACAATATCACCTTATACGAGGCGCGTCCCAAAAGTAAGTTCCCCACTCGTCCCACAGCTAGCAAACCTTATATTGCGCGAAGCGACTGTGCCTACGTAATAGAGCAATGACGTAGCATGGCGCATGCACTAACGGTACTTCCCGCGTTCTCCCAGTAGCATCGTTGCAGCTGTTGAAGATGGAGGTTCTTATTCCAGCTCCCGCCGATTGTGAAGTGCGGTCAGTGATAACGCTAGGCCGCAAACGGCTCGACGGACAGCAAGTCTCCTGCAGGAGTTCAGGTGGGAGGTGTTTAATCATTCACCCTACAGCCCGGACCTCGCTCCCAGTGATTTCCATCTTTTCCTACACCTCAAGAAATTCCTGTCCAGTCAGCGTCAGCTTTTGAGAATGACAGAGAGGCGGAGATGGTTGTCACACAGTGGTTCCAATCCCAGGCGGCAGACTTCTACGACACAGGTATTCAAAAGTTGGTCCCACGGTATGACAAATGTCTCAATTCCGGTGGCGAATATGTTGAAAAGTAGCTGGACACTTGCTGTATCTGTTGCAATAAATATTTCCATGAAATTGTGTTTTATTTCTGTAAACGGCACCAGGGAAACTTACTTTGTAGACCAGCCTCGTATTTGTTTATACACGGGGATTAGTTTAGTGTCTTACTCAAGATTTTAAAATGCAACCAACCCCCTTCGGGGGGATGGTCAAGTGTTTAAACCCCCCATTCGGGGGGGGGGGGGGTTAATTGAGTTTCTTACTCAGGGGTTTAAACACTTGGATGAGACACTAAACTAACTCCCCTTTGGGACTAACCAAGGTTGGTTGCGTTTTACAAACTTGACTATTCCCCCCTAGGAGCTCCGAAAGGAGCGCCCTGCTCTAGTAATTAATATTAAATGTGTTCCTTATCAGAAGGAAATAAATTTAAAAATAATGGAAAGGTACATAAGGAGGAATTGCAATTTAATTGCCCTTATTGAAAAATAACGTCGGGTTTTATTTTACTTGATTAATTTTAAAAATAATTTTTCAAGGGCCCGTCAACTCTGCGCCAGGTGAAATGTTTCAGGTGGCCACTTGCATTTTGCGTGACACATGTTTCGCAGTTCTGGCGTTGACAATGGAAGTGTAATCGCCTCTTAAGTTGGCAGATCCCTCTTTTCAAGGAGACTGAGATGGAAATCATAATTGTTATCTCTTTCTGGGTCTAATCCATGTCACAATGGAGACTTATATCGCTCATCAACTGAACACGTGATTTCGTTCTGACTTGTTAGGTTCCTGTTTGATTCACCTACATTTCCATAAGACACACATTTTTAATATACAAGAAAATGTTTCAAAATTTTGAAATTAAACTGAATAATTGTGAGCAGTGTAACTTTTTATTTTACTGATAAATAATGCAGTAACTTAAAATGGATCTGGATCTCTGGAGTCCAGCGCGCAGACGTGGAGACATGGCGGGCCGTCGGATCTCCGCGTTGGCACTGGAGATGTTCTGCATGTGTAACAGCCTCGCGTGTGCAACAAAGTTTTCTGAAGGGAAATGTTTTAGCATTTATCCGGAACAAGAAATATTAAATGGCGTTTCTTGGAATTCCGTAGGCCAAACTTCCTGTCGGCGACCTCAAGTTCAAGGTAATGAGAAGTAATGAGAGTAACAACGCAAGTTTTACATTGCGGTCTGCATTTTGTGAAAAGTGCATAAGTCATTCGGTGCGTCGTAGTCGCAAAATATCGCGGTGTCCAGAGGAAAGGTGCCACCAAAATACGAAAAAACCATAGAACCTAAAATATCACATCATTCATAAAGTAACTAACATTGCGTGGGAGACGAATTGAATGATAAATATAAATGATACTTTTTACAAAACTTTAATAAATTTGTTAAAGCCGGTCAAAACGGGAAATGTACCCGCGGTAAATTACGTAAATTGAATCCAACGTCTCTTGCTCAAAGAGTGCGAGGATGGGGAATCCATTTGTACGGGTTCAGATGACCACGGGCGATTTACTTCAAGCAGGATAGAATTCAAAAACAGACATTTATTAAGTTTTTATTTCTGATACCCTTTTAAGGGTCATTGCATGAATTCGAACGAGGTTATTAATTGGTGTCGCATGAACTGTGAAAGACGAATACACACGCCGTAATCTTAATAACCGTATCTTCAGCCTCTACGGTACAAAAACTCCAGCAGATCATCATGAAATTATGGTCTTTAACTTCGAATGTTGTATTTACGGCTTGTTTAACGACGATATTTGTAATCTGAAGTGCATAATTCCTATTCAGTTTTAATTTGAAATTTGCTCGCTGCAGGCGCCTCAAGCATCAGGAACTCGTGATGCGACTTCGGAAGGGTACACGTGCACTCAGAGGAGCGACTTGACGAGATTAATGCGTCTGCGCTGCTTACAGAAAACGGAAAATGCATTTAATAGGCGCAGTAACCATCTTTCAGGAATTTTCCTCTTCTCTAGTTTTTCCGGTGCGCGTTCTCTGACGATTTTCAATTCAGAAGCAAGTGCGAATCCTTGAAGCCACTCGGCAGGACTCCTTTGACAAGGGACAGATGTCCACTTGCACGAGACAGGATTGAAAAACGCGAGTGGGATGCGAACCCACAATCCCAGTGCTCAAGACGCCCAAAACCGGCTGTGGTCGTCATCTTGTATAAACTTTGTTTTAATTTATTCTGACTAAACTACGCAGAATGATTGAAGAAATTTGGATCGATTATTTGAAATATGAAACTAAATAGCGCACAACACAAATTTTTCCCTTAAAGTTTATTAGACAGAAATTACTGCGTTAAATTATATCTTAATTGCGTCATGTTTGTGTTTTATTGATACAATATTTTATTTTCCGTCTATACACAAACTTAAAATAATGTTGTTTAAAATTACTTAAAATTATAACATTCTCAGTAGATACTGTATCTTGTTACATTTTGTATTGACGACATGTTTCGATGTGTATTACATCATCATCATGATGTAACTGGAACAATGTTATCCTTTCAAAATTACATACAAAATTAAAAATACAAACAGTATTTTGTGGACACAGCTCACAAAGCAAAATTCAATTCAATATTTCACCCGAATATTCAAAATCGTCCAAACATTGTCAGAAATGGAGTTTCATAATGTTGACGGGAAATGTTTCCAATTCTTAATAACATATACATTAAGGTTAGAAATACATTTATTTAAGGTAGCACATTTGTCCATTTAATATTATTTAAGTTACATACAATTTGCTGTATTGTCATTCTACTCGTTTTCAGCTCTGAAAAATTCTAAATTCTGTAACATCGGCGTGCAGCTACCACAGAGTTTGTCGGGTCAATACCCGACGAACTCGCAGAAATAAAGATGTGTGTGAATATTTACGATGCAATAATATCTACAGACTTACTAGAGTGTTGATGGTTTTTTGAAGACGTCTTATCATATAAGTGATTTTGTATTTTGAACTTGCTTTTGTTGTGTAGCTACTTTCTGATTGTAAAACTTGGTTGTTTGCAAAACTCCGGGCTGAACAAAACCAAACGTTTTTTTAAAACTACTATTTGAGATTTTCGAGCATTATGTTTCTCGAAGCGTGTTATCATACCAATATTAGTTAGACACGTTAAAATACAAACAGCATTTAGTGGCACACGGCTCAGATCGCAGAAATCAAAGTATTAATCCACACATACATTACAGGTCGTACAAAGACTGTTAGAAATGATGATCCATAAAGTTGAAGAGAAATGATTCCAATTATTATAAACATGTACATTAGGAATAAATATTCATTTCTTTAAATTAGCACTTTGGTCGGATTAATAGTATTTAAGTTACATGCATAAGTAATGTACTGTCATAAAACGAGTTTTTAGCTCTGAATAGCAGACAATTCTGTTCCAAATACCATCGGCGTTAAGCGAACACAGAGTTCGTCGGGAATCATCGCAACATCAAAACTGTGTGTGAATATATACAATGCAAAGTTATTTACAGAGAGACTTGAGGTTTGATGGTTGTTTTTAGACGTCTAATCTTACATATGTTTTATATTAAAAAAAATTCTATTTAGAGATTTTCGAGCATGATGTTTGTCGAACCTCGTTATCATTCCTAAATTAGTTAGACACGATAAAATACAAGCAGCATTTAGTGGCACACGGCTCAGAACGCAGAAATCAAAGTATTAATCCACACATACATTGACGGTCGTACAAAGTCTGTTAGAAATGATGATACATAAAGTTGAAGGGAAATGTTTCCAATTATTATAAAAATGTACATTAGGGTGAGATATTCATTTCTTTAAGTAGCACTTTTGTCCGGGTAATAGTATTTAAGTTACAGACATAAGTATTGTATTGTCATATACGAGTTTTCAGCTGTGAATAGCAGACAATATTGTATCTAATAAAATCGGCGTGCTTCGACCACAGAGTTAATCGGGAATCATCGCAACATTAAAGCTGTGTGTGAATATATACAATGCAAAGTTTTTTACAGAGAGACTAGAGTTTTGATGATAGTTTGAAGAAGTCTAATGTTATATAAATTTTATATTAAAAAAACTACTCTATTGGGATTTTACGAGCATGATGTACCTTGACCCATTTATCATACCAATATATGTATAGACACGTTAAAATACAAACAGCATTTAGTGGTACAGATCGCAGAAATCAAAGTATTAATCCACACAAACATTACAGGTCGTACAAAGTCTGTTAGATATGATGATCCATAAATTTGAAAGGAAATGTTTACAATTATTATAAACATGAACATTAGGGTTAGATATTCATAAATTTAAAGTAGCAATTTTGTCCGATTAATAGTATTTAAGTTACAGGCAAAAGTATTGTATCGTCATAATACGAGTTTTCAGCTCTGAATAGCTGTCAATTCTGTATCAAATAATATCGGCGTGCAGCGACCACAGAGTTCGTCGAGATTCATAGCAACATCAAAGATGTTTGTGAAAATATACATTTCAAAGTTATTTACAGAATGACTTGAGTTTTGATGGTTGTTGGAAGACGTCTTATCTTATATATGTTTTGTATTAAAAAAACCTACTTTTGTGGGAATTTACGAGCATGATGTACCTAGACCCTTTTATCATTCCAATATTAGTTAGACACCTTAAAATACAAACATTTTTTAGTGGCACACGGCTCAGATCGCAGAAATCAAAGTATTAAACCACACATACATTACTGGTCGTACAAAGACTATTAAGTCTGATGATCCATCAAGTTGAAGGGAAATGTTTCCAATTATAATAAACATGTACATTAGGGTTAGGTATTCATTTCTTTAAAGTAGTACTTTTGTTCCGAGTAATAGTATTTAAGTTATAGGCTTAAGTAATGTATTGTTATAATACGCGTTTTCAGCTCTCAATTGCAGACATTTCTGTATTTACATACATCGGCATGAATCGACCACAGAGTTCTTCGGCAACAAAGGTGTGTGTGTATATATACAATGAAAAGGAATTTACATACAGATTTGAGTTTTGATGGTTTTTTGAAGTCGTCTTATCTTATATATGTTTTATATTAAAAAAAATACTCTTTGGGATTTCGAGCATGATATACCTCGAACCTTTTATAATAACTTTGAAGTTGCGATGATACCCGACGAACTCAGTGGTCGATGCATGGCGAAGTTCGTAAATACAGAATTGTCAGCTTATCTGAGCTGAAAACGCGTATTTGACCATACGTTACTTTTGCTTGTAATTTAAATACAATTAATCGGACAAAAGTGCTACTTTAAAGAAATGAATATGTAACCCTAATGTATATGTTTATAATAATTGTAAACATTACAATTCAACTTTATGGATGATCATTTTTAATAGTCTTTGTACGACCTGTAATGCAGGTGTGGATTAATACTTTGATTTCTGCGAACTGAGCCGTGTGCCACTAAACGCTGTTTGTATTTTAACGTGTCTAACTAATATTGGTATGATAAAAGGTTCGAGAAACATCATGTTCGTAAATCTCAAATAGTAGTTTTTTTTAATATAAATCAAATATAAGATATGACGTCTTTAAACTACCATCAAAACTCAAGTCTGTCTATAAATAACTTTGTATTGTATATATTCACACACAGCTTTTTTGCTGCGATGATTCCCGACGAACTCCGTGGTCGATGCATGGCGATGATCGTAGAAACAGAATTGTAAGCTTATCTGAGCTGAAAACGCGTAATTGACAATACGTTACTTTTGCCTGTAACTTAAATACTATTAATCGGACAAAAGTGCTACTTTAAAGAAATGAATATCTAACCCTAATGTATATGTTTATAATATTTGGAAACATTACCCTTCAACTTTATGGATGTTAATTTCAAATAGGCTTTGTACGATTTTTAATGTATGTGTGAATTAATACTTTGATTTCTATGAACTGATCAGTGTGCCACTAAATGCAGTTTGTATTTTTACGTGTTTAACTAATATTGGTATTATAAAGGGTTCGAGGTTCATCATGCTCGAAAATCTCAAAAGAGTTTTTTTTTAACATAAAGAATGTATATGATACGACGTATACAAATAACCATCAAAACTCATGTCTCTCTGTAATTAACTTTGCATCGCACACAGTTTAGTTGCAGCGATAATTTCCGACGAACTCCGTGGTCGATGCATGGCGATGTTCGTGGATACAGAAGTGTTTGCTATTCAGAGATGATAACTCGTTTTATGACAATTCAGTACTATTTCTTGTAACTTAAATACTATTAATCGGCCAAAAGTGCTACATTAAAGGAATGAATATATAATGCTAATGTACATATATAGGTTCGATAAAAGGTTCGAGGTTCATCATGCCCGAAAATCTCAAAGGAATAGTTTTTTTAATATAAAACATATATAAGAATAGACGTCTTCAAACAACCATCTAAACTCGAGTCTCACTGTAAATAACTTTGCTTTGCATATATTCACACACCGCTTTAATGCAGCCATGAATCCCGACGAACTCTGTGGTCGATGCATGCCGTTGTAATTTTAATACAGAATTGTCTGCTATTCAGAGTTGAAAACTCGAATTATGACAATACAATACTTATACGTTTAACTTAAATACTATTAATTGGACAAAAGTGCTACTTTAAAGATTTGAATATCTAACCCTAATGTAAATGTTTATAATAAATGGAAACATTTCCCTTTAACTTGATGGCTGATCATTTCTATCAGTCTTTGTACGACCTGTAATGTATGTGTGGATTAATACTTTGATTTCTGCGATCTGAGCCGTGAGCCACCAAATGCTGTTTGTATTTAAACGTGTCTAACTAATATTGGTATGATAAAAGGTTCGAGGTACATCATGTTCGAAAGTCTCAAAAGAGTAATTTTTTTAATGGAAACATATAAAAGTTAAGACGTCTTCAAACAACCATCAAAACTCAAGTCTGTTTGTAAATAACTTTGCATTGTATATATTCACACACAGCTTTGATGTTGCGATGAGTACCGACGAACTCCGTGGTCGATGCATGCCGATGTTCATTAATACTGAATTGTCAGCTATTCAGAGGTGAAAACGAGTATTATGAGAATACATTACTTATGCCTGTAACATATATACTAATAATCGGACATAAGTGCTACTTTATAAGAAATGAATATCTATCCCTAATGTATATGTTTATAATTTGGAAACATTACCCTTCAACTTTATGGATGATCATTTCTAATAGTCTTTGTACAACCTGTAATGTAGGTGTGGATTAATAGTTTGATTACTTCGAACTGAGCCGTGTGCCACTAAACGCTATTTGTATTCTAACGTGTGTAACTAATATTGGTATGATAAAACGTTCGAGAAACATCATGCTCCTAAATCTCAAATAGTAGTTTTTTTAATATAAAACATATATAAGATAAGACGTCTTCAAACTACCATCAAAACTCAAGTTTGTCTATAAATAACTTTGCATTGTATATATTCACACACAGCTTTGTTGCTGCGATGAATACCGACGAACTCCGTGGTCGATGCATGCCGATGTTTGTTGATATAGAATTGTCAGCTATTCAGAGGTGAAAACGTGTATTATGAGAATACATTACTTATGCCTGTAACTTAAATACTATTAATTGGACAAAAGTGCTACTTTAAAGAAATTAATATCTAACCCTAATGTATATGTTTATAATAATTGGAAACATTAACCTTCAACTTTATGGATGATCACTTCTAATAGTCTTTGTACGACCTGTAATGTATGTGTGGATTAATACTTTGATTTCTGCGAACTAAGCCGTGTGCCACTAAATGCTATATCTATTTTAACGTGACTAACTAATATTGGTATTATAAAAGGGTCGAGGTTCATCATACTCGAAAATCTCAAAAGAGTAGTTTTTTAATATAAAACATGTATATGATACAATGATTTCAAACAACCATCAAAACTCATGTCTCTCTGTAAATAATTTTGCATCACACACAGCTTAGTTGCAGCGATGATTTCCGAAGAACTCCATGGTCGATGCAAGGCAATGTTCGTGGATACAGAAATGTGTGCTATTCAGAGCTGAAAACTCGTATTATGACAATTCAATACTTAAGTCTGTAACTTAAATACTATTAATCGGAAAAAGTGCTACTTTAAAGAAATGAACATCTAACCCTAATGTACATGTTTATAATAACTGGAAACATTTCCCTACTACTTTATGGATCATCTTTTCTGACTGTCTTTGTACGACGAGTAAATGTGTGGTTGGATTAATACTTTGATTTCTGCGTTCTGAGCCGTGTGCCACTAAATACTGTTTGTATTTTAACGAGTCTAACTAATATTGGTATGATGAAAGGTTCGAGATATATCATGCTCGTAAATCTCAAATAGTTTTTTTTAATATAAAACATATATTAGATAATACGTCTTCAAACAATCATCAAAACTCAAGTCTGTCTATAAATAACTTTGCATTGTATATAATCACACACAGCTTTGTTGCTGCGATGATTCCCGACGAACTCCGTGGTCGTTGCATGGCGATTTTCGTAGATACAGAATTGTCAGCTTATCTGAGCTGAAAACGCGTATTTGACATTTCGTTACTTTTGCCTGTAACTGAAATACTATTAATCGGACAAATGTGCTACTTTAAAGAAATGAATATCAAACCCTAATGTACATGTTTATAATAATTGGAAACATTTCCCTTCAACTTTATGGATCATCATTTCTATCAGTCTTTGTACGACATGTAATGTATGGTTGGATTAATACTTTTATTTCTGCGTTCTGAGCCGTGTGCCACTAAATGCTGTTTGTATTTTAACTTGTCTAACGTATATTGGTATGATAAAAGGTTCGAGGTTCATCATGCTCGAAAATCTCAAAAGAGTAGTTTTTTTAATATAAATCATATATAAGATAAGACGTTTTCATCAACCATCAAAACTCTAGTATCTCTGTAAATGACTTTGCACTGTATATTTTCACTCACAGCTTTGATGTTGCGAAGATCCCGACTAATAATGTGGTCGATGCACGCCGATGTTATTTGATACAGAATTATCTGCTATTCAGTGCTGAAAACTCGTATTATGACAATACTAAACTTATGCGTGTAACTTAAATACTATTAATCGGTCAAAAGTGCTACTTTAAAGAATTGAATATCTAAACCTAATGTAATTGTTTATAATAATTAGAAACATTTCCCTTCAACTTTATAGATCATCATTTCTGACATTCTTTGTACGACATGTAAATGTGTGGTCGGAATTAACATTTTGATTTCTGCGTTCTGAGCCGTGTGCCACTAATTGCTGTTTGTATTTTAACGTGTCTAACTAATATTAGTATGATAAAAGATTCGAGGTACATCATGCTCGAAAAACTCAAATTAATAGTTTTTTTAATATAAAACATATAAAAAATTAGACGTCTTCAAACAACCATATACTATTACTCGGAACAAAAGTACTACTTTAAAGAAATGAATACCTAACCCTAATGTACATGTTTATTATAATTGGAAACATTTCCCTTCAACTTGATGGATCATCAGACTTAATAGTCTTTGTACGACCAGTAATGTATGTGTGGTTTAATACTTTGATTTCTGCGATCTGAGCCGTGTGCCACTAAAAAATGTTTGTATTTTAAGGTGTCTAACTAATATTGGAATGATAAAAGGGTCTAGGTACATCATGCTCGTAAATTCCCACAAAAGTAGTTTTTTTTAATACAAAACATATATAAGATAAGACGTCTTCCAACAACCATCAAAACTCAAGTCATTCTGTAAATAACTTTGAAATGTATATTTTCACAAACATCTTTGATGTTGCTATGAATCTCGACGAACTCTGTGGTCGCTGCACGCCGATATTATTTGATACAGAATTGACAGCTATTCAGAGCTGAAAACTCGTATTATGACGATACAATACTTTTGCCTGTAACTTAAATACTATTAATCGGACAAAATTGCTACTTTAAATTTATGAATATCTAACCCTAATGTTCATGTTTATAATAATTGTAAACATTTCCTTTCAAATTTATGGATCATCATATCTAACAGACTTTGTACGACCTGTAATGTTTGTGTGGATTAATACTTTGATTTCTGCGATCTGTACCACTAAATGCTGTTTGTATTTTAACGTGTCTATACATATATTGGTATGATAAATGGGTCAAGGTACATCATGCTCGTAAAATCCCAATAGAGTAGTTTTTTTAATATAAAATTTATATAACATTAGACTTCTTCAAACTATCATCAAAACTCTAGTCTCTCTGTAAAAAACTTTGCATTGTATATATTCACACACAGCTTTAATGTTGCGATGATTCCCGATTAACTCTGTGGTCGAAGCACGCCGATTTTATTAGATACAATATTGTCTGCTATTCACAGCTGAAAACTCGTATATGACAATACAATACTTATGTCTGTAACTTAAATACTATTACCCGGACAAAAGTGCTACTTAAAGAAATGAATATCTCACCCTAATGTACATTTTTATAATAATTGGAAACATTTCCCTTCAACTTTATGTATCATCATTTCTAACAGACTTTGTACGACCGTCAATGTATGTGTGGATTAATACTTTGATTTCTGCGTTCTGAGCCGTGTGCCACTAAATGCTGCTTGTATTTTATCGTGTCTAACTAATTTAGGAATGATAACGAGGTTCGACAAACATCATGCTCGAAAATCTCTAAATAGAATTTTTTTTAATATAAAACATATGTAAGATTAGACGTCTAAAAACAACCATCAAACCTCAAGTCTCTCTGTAAATAACTTTGCATTGTATATATTCACACACAGTTTTGATGTTGCGATGATTCCCGACGAACTCTGTGTTCGCTTAACGCCGATGGTATTTGGAACAGAATTGTCTGCTATTCAGAGCTAAAAACTCGTTTTATGACAGTACATTACTTATGCATGTAACTTAAATACTATTAATCCGACCAAAGTGCTAATTTAAAGAAATGAATATTTATTCCTAATGTACATGTTTATAATAATTGGAATCATTTCTCTTCAACTTTATGGATCATCATTTCTAACAGTCTTTGTACGACCTGTAATGTATGTGTGGATTAATACTTTGATTTCTGCGATCTGAGCCGTGTGCCACTAAATGCTGTTTGTATTTTAACGTGTCTAACTAATATTGGTATGATAACACGCTTCGAGAAACATAATGCTCGAAAATCTCAAATAGTAGTTTTAAAAAAACGTTTGGTTTTGTTCAGCCCGGAGTTTTGCAAACAACCAAGTTTTACAATCAGAAAGTAGCTACACAACAAAAGCAAGTTCAAAATACAAAATCACTTATATGATAAGACGTCTTCAAAAAACCATCAACACTCTAGTAAGTCTGTAGATATTATTGCATCGTAAATATTCACACACATCTTTATTTCTGCGAGTTCGTCGGGTATTGACCCGACAAACTCTGTGGTAGCTGCACGCCGATGTTACAGAATTTAGAATTTTTCAGAGCTGAAAACGAGTAGAATGACAATACAGCAAATTGTATGTAACTTAAATAATATTAAATGGACAAATGTGCTACCTTAAATAAATGTATTTCTAACCTTAATGTATATGTTATTAAGAATTGGAAACATTTCCCGTCAACATTATGAAACTCCATTTCTGACAATGTTTGGACGATTTTGAATATTCGGGTGAAATATTGAATTGAATTTTGCTTTGTGAGCTGTGTCCACAAAATACTGTTTGTATTTTTAATTTTGTATGTAATTTTGAAAGGATAACATTGTTCCAGTTACATCATGATGATGATGTAATACACATCGAAACATGTCGTCAATACAAAATGTAACAAGATACAGTATCTACTGAGAATGTTATAATTTTAAGTAATTTTAAACAACATTATTTTAAGTTTGTGTATAGACGGAAAATAAAATATTGTATCAATAAAACACAAACATGACGCAATTAAGATATAATTTAACGCAGTAATTTCTGTCTAATAAACTTTAAGGGAAAAATTTGTGTTGTGCGCTATTTAGTTTCATATTTCAAATAATCGATCCAAATTTCTTCAATCATTCTGCGTAGTTTAGTCAGAATAAATTAAAACAAAGTTTATACAAGATGACGACCACAGCCGGTTTTGGGCGTTTTGAGCACTGGGATTGTGGGTTCGCATCCCACTCGCGTTTTTCAATCCTGTCTCGTGCAAGTGGACATCTGTCCCTTGTCAAAGGAGTCCTGCCGAGTGGCTTCAAGGATTCGCACTTGCTTCTGAATTGAAAATCGTCAGAGAACGCGCACCGGAAAAACTAGAGAAGAGGAAAATTCCTGAAAGATGGTTACTGCGCCTATTAAATGCATTTTCCGTTTTCTGTAAGCAGCGCAGACGCATTAATCTCGTCAAGTCGCTCCTCTGAGTGCACGTGTACCCTTCCGAAGTCGCATCACGAGTTCCTGATGCTTGAGGCGCCTGCAGGGAGCAAATTTCAAATTAAAACTGAATAGGAATTATGCACTTCAGATTACAAATATCGTCGTTAAACAAGCCGTAAATACAACATTCGAAGTTAAAGACCATAATTTCATGATCTGCTGGATTTTTCGTACCGTAGAGGCTGAAGATACGGTTATTAAGATTACGGCGTGTGTATTCGTCTTTCACAGTTCACGCGACACCAATTAATAACCTCGTTCGAATTCATGCAATGACCCTTAAAAGGGTATCAGAAATAAAAACTTAATAAATGTCTGTTTTTGAATTCTATCCTGCTTGAAGTAAATCGCCCGTGGTCATCTGAACCCGTACAAATGGATTCCCCATCCTCGCACTCTTTGAGCAAGAGACGTTGGATTCAATTTACGTAATTTACCGCGGGTACATTTCCCGTTTTGACCGGCTTTAACAAATTTATTAAAGTTTTGTAAAAAGTATCATTTATATTTATCATTCAATTCGTCTCCCACGCAATGTTAGTTACTTTATGTATGATGTGATATTTTAGGTTCTATGGTTTTTTCGTATTTTGGTGGCACCTTTCCTCTGGACACCGCGATATTTTGCGACTACGACGCACCGAATGACTTATGCACTTTTCACAAAATGCAGACCGCAATGTAAAACTTGCGTTGTTACTCTCATTACTTCTCATTACCTTGAACTTGAGGTCGCCGACAGGAAGTTTGGCCTACGGAATTCCAAGAAACGCCACTTAATATTTCTTGTTCCGGATAAATGCTAAAACATTTCCCTTCAGAAAACTTTGTTGCACACGCGAGGCTGTTACACATGCAGAACATCTCCAGTGCCAACGCGGAGATCCGACGGCCCGCCATGTCTCCACGTCTGCGCGCTGGACTCCAGAGATCCAGATCCATTTTAAGTTACTGCATTATTTATCAGTGCACTGCTCACAATTATTCAGTTTAATTTCAAAATTTTGAAACATTTTCTTGTATATTAAATATGTGTGTCTTATGGAAATGTAGGTGAATCAAACAGGAACCTAACAAGTCAGAACGAAATCACGTGTTCAGTTGATGAGCGATATAAGTCTCCATTGTGACATGGATTAGACCCAGAAAGAGATAACAATTATGATTTCCATCTCAGTCTCCTTGAAAAGAGGGATCTGCCAACTTAAGAGGCGATTACACTTCCATTGTCAACGCCAGAACTGCGAAACATGGGTCCCGCAAAATGCAAGTGGCCACCTGAAACATTTCACCTGGCGCAGAGTTGACGGGCCCTTGAAAAATTATTTTTAAAATTAATCAAGTAAAATAAAACCCGACGTTATTTTTCAATAAGGGCAATTAAATTGCAATTCCTCCTTATGTACCTTTCCATTATTTTTAAATTTATTTCCTTCTGATAAGGAACACATTTAATATTAATTACTAGAGCAGGGCGCTCCTTTCGGAGCTCCTAGGGGGGAATCCCAAAGGGGAGTTAGTTTAGTGTCTCATCCAAGTGTTTAAACCCCTGAGTAAGAAACTCAATTAACCCCCCCCCCCCCCGAATGGGGGGTTTAAACACTTGACCATCCCCCCGAAGGGGGTTGGTTGCGTTTTAAAATCTTGAGTAAGACACTAAACTAATCCCCGTGTATAAACAAATACGAGGCTGGTCTACAAAGTAAGTTTCCCTGGAGCCGTTTACAGAAACAAAACACAATTTCATGGAAATATTTATTGCAACAGATACAGCAAGTGTCCAGCTACTTTTCAACATATTCGCCACCGGAATTGAGACATTTGTCATACCGTGGGACCAACTTGTGAATACCTGTGTCGTAGAAGTCTACCGCCTGGGATTGGAACCACTGTGTGACAACCATCTCCGCCTCTCTGTCATTCTCAAAAGCTGACGCTGACTGGACAGGAATTTCTTGAGGTGTAGGAAAAGATGGAAATCACTGGGAGCGAGGTCCGGGCTGTAGGGTGAATGATTAAACACCTCCCACCTGAACTCCTGCAGGAGACTTGCTGTCCGTCGAGCCGTTTGCGGCCTAGCGTTATCACTGACCGCACTTCACAATCGGCGGGAGCTGGAATAAGAACCTCCATCTTCAACAGCTGCAACGATGCTACTGTGAGAACGCGGGAAGTACCGTTAGTGCATGCGCCATGCTACGTCATTGCTCTATCACGTAGGCACAGTCGCTTCGCGCAATATAAGGTTTGCTAGCTGTGGGACGAGTGGGGAACTTACTTTTGGGACGCGCCTCGTATAAGGTGATATTGTTGATGACGTCATTTTTTGACGATAACGATGGCTAATCCTTTCGGAGCGCTTCTTGTAATCTGAAAAGAAACACAGGATTGTCGTTAGTGGTGTTCAGTTCATGCAGCCTGTTGCGAATATTTGCAATAGCACAAACAATAAAACTGCAACAGTCTCACACAACAATATTAAAAAAGTATTTATAACTTTTATGTTACAAGATAAAACTGTTCATGTTGTCATGTAGGACTGTAACAGGATTTTTTACTTGAACTTTCTTGCATAGTAGGCAGGTGTGTCGTCCGTGAACGAACGAGTTGTTCCGCATGAAGTTTAACAATAGACTCGTTGTTTCTCTCCAAACCCGACCTCAACACCCACTAGGCGTATTGGTCTGACGAGTTGGTTGGCCACGTGTCATTCCGATTGTCTCTGATCCAGACAAACCGTATCTTTTCTCCAATAATATTCAGTTACAGACTAATCGCCATATCATCTGCATTGCTTTACCTTGCTGTCAAGAGGATTTGGTGATATGGGACATTTTCGCTTTAGATATTAACTATTACACCCGTGTGTGAAAGACCGGAACATATTTCGTTCAAAATGGCACCGTTTCAGCTTTTCTTTAAACACAAAGTTTTCATTTCAGTTCTCAAGTAAGTCAATAACATAAACTTACTCCTTCAATCGTCCTGATGATAGAGGGAGCAAGGACCACTAAAACTTTGGTAGACATCTATCAGACTACACAGCGCTACAAACCTAAAAACAGCTGTCTTCGAAACAATTCTTCAGATCCTACTCATTTATTGTTACTTTTTAAATCCACAAATTAATATACGTAACAAAACCATTTCTCCTAATTTTCAAAAAAGGCATATTGATAATTTGAGCTAGTTCTTCATTCAAATTATTTTACAAACTAGAGCTACGCCCTCCTTTCGGAGCGCTTTCTCTCATCTGATATTTTACTTCTTTACGTCGCTGTTCAGAGGCCAACTGTTTTCGTCAGTCAACTTTCCACCCTTGCAAATTTTCGTCTCTTTTCTTTCCCTTCTGTTTTTGTTGAATAAGTTTTTCTACGTTTACCAATGTAAGTCCTACTTCGCTTTTCTTCATTTGTTAAATTGTTCTGATGTTTTAGTTCTTTATGTCGCTGCTCAGAGGCCAACTGTCCTTGGTCAGCTAATTTTCTGCGTATAACCCAATCCTTACATAGCTTCGTTTTTTCTCTTCTGTTCTTGGTGAATAAGGTTTTCTGCGTTTATCAATGCTAGTCTCCCTTCGCTTTTCTTTACTTGTTAAGTAGGTCTGCTGTTTTAGTTCTTTACGTCGCTGTTCAGAGGCCAACTATTCTTGGTTACTCAACTATCTACGTCCAACCCCACCCTTGCAAATATTCGTCAGTTTTTTTTTGCTCTTCTGTTTTTGTTAAATAGATCTGATGTTTTAGTTCTTTACGTCGCTGTTCAGTGGAAAATTGTTCTTTGTCAGTCAACTATCTAGGTCCAACCACACCCTTGCAAATCTTCGTTTGTTTCTTCTCCTGTTCTGTTCTTGTTGAAGAGTTCTGATGTTTTAGTTCTTTACGTCGCTGTTCAGTGGAAAACTGTTCTTGGTCAGTCAACTATCTACGTCCAACCACACCCTTGCAAATCTTCGTTTGTTTGTTTTTTGCTCTTCTGTTCTTGTTAAATAAGTTTTTCTGCTTTTATTACACTTATCTCAGGTATTAAATTCATCCATCACCCTCGAAGTAGTTCCCATGGGAGTGAACACAACGATCCCAGCACCGCTGCCAAGCCTGGAAGCATCCCTGGAAATCTTTCTTTGTCAAACTGTCAAGCAATATCTGCGATTCTGCCTGAATCTCTTCTATTGTCTCAAATCTCCTTCCCTTTAGCTGAATTTTCATCTTTGGGAAGAGGAACAAGTCACACGGAGCTAAATCCGGCGAATAAGGAGGATGCGGAATGACGGCCATGATGTTTGAGGCCAAAAACTGCCGAACTTTGAGGGCGGTGTGCCCTGGCGCGTTGTCATGATGCGTCGCATGTGGAGTTCTTCCTTTAGAATCAGCTGACAGGTCCCATAGCCTATTCCAACAATGTCGCACAAGTCGTTGATGGTACGACGTCGATCTTCGTGAATGGCCTGCCGAATCTTCGTATCATTTTCGGGCGTTGTGCTCGAAGATGGTCGTCCAGAACGCTCGTCATCATCGACAGAAGTTCGGCCATTTTTAAAACGTGAATGCCATACAAACGTTTGTGCACGACCCATTGCGGACTCCCCATATGCTTGCTTTAGCATTTCATAGGTTTCCGTAGCCGTTTTGGCAAAATTGGATTTGTTCATGAAAATCCGCCATTCCGAAATCGCAGGAAGGTCGGTGTAATGCACTACCAAAACGCCCGTAACTAAGAAACAAATTCTAATTCGATGATGCCGGCTGGCACACTGATTCACTATGAATGTAGGCCGCACCCCCTAGCGGCAGAAGCTCGTAGTACATCCTGTTCGCCCTCTATTGACACAGTCTTGAAACTTTCAGATCGCACCTCGTATATGCGTCCAACCCTACCCTTACAAATCTTCGTTTATTTGTTTTTTGCTCTTCTGTTCTTGTTGAATAAGTATTCTGCGTTTATCAATGTAAGTCTCCCTTCGCTTTTCTTTATTTGTTAGATAGGCCTGATGTTTAATTTTTTACGTCGCTTTTCAGAGGCCAACTGTTCTTGGTCAGTCAACTTTCTACGTCCAACCCCACCCTTGCAAATCTTCGTCTTAAAATCGATCATAATAGTTTTCGTAATCGTAATATATCGTGTATATATGAGTAGTATTATTAGTATCACTTTGCCTTGTTGCAGTTGTTGGATTTGGTACTTCAAATAGTTGATAATTTTTGTTTTCACTTTTCTGATGATTTTGGCCAACTGTCAGTCAATTTTTGATAATGCGACGTGCTGCTTGTAAAGCAGTGATAATGCGACTGGCTTGGTAGTGAAGCGTTATTTGTTTACTCGGCATTGTTGTGGAACACAACAATGCCGAGTAAACAAATATCTGTTGACATTGTTGATGATGTCATTTCTTGTCTACGACGACGACTAATCACAATTTTTTATAGTAAGATAATAAGATATTTCAACAAAAGCTTCAGCAAGTATCTTGAAGGAAAAAATTTCCATATTTATTGAAAACTTTAAAGATCTTTGGACACCTATTCCAAGGGTAATCTGATCCGAAAGAAACCGAATCGTGGAAACGGTAAATACTGTCCATCTACACTGCGGCCGATACTTCTTAACACAAATCTAAGCAGTTACCATTCTATGTAACCTCCACCTGGAGACTGCGCGACTTGAAAGGCAATTAATTCTCTTCCATTCTCAATGAAATAAATTAAATTAAAAGTCATATTAATGATTGCACCTACTACGGTGTGCGAGATTTTCAGTCAGAGAATGTGGCTGACTATAGGCTAGACCAGGGGTCGGCAAACATTTTTTCTAAAGGGCCAAATAGTAAATATTTTAGGCTCTGCGGGCCAAGAGGCAAACTCCAGGATATTTATATAGGTAAGGCTACTTATGTAACAAGAAAAAATCAAGCTTTAACAAATTTATTGAACAAAATTTAACGTAATAAAGTTAAGTAGACAACAATTGTTTGAAATACAGCTCTACTATTGAGAAGAATGGAATTGCCTGTTATGAGATAACATTTCACCAAACTGAGGTTTAAATCCAGTACTCCCTATCATCAAAATTGACTGTAAATGCTGACCTGTATTGAGATTTTACATATTTCATCTTTGAAAATGTATTTTCACACAGGTAGGTGCTGCCAAATACAGATATAAATACCCGAGCATATGATCTTGATTGACCGTATTCATCGCTTGGAAGACACATGTAGAATTCTATTAGATTCTTCTCTTGAAATTTTCTTTTTAGCATGTCATCACACTGCAGAGTAATCACTTCTAATTGAAGGTTGGATGGAAGCTTCTCAATTGTACAGTTAAATGGATTTTGAAATATGGAAATGTCTTCTGCACTTGCATCAAGATACGAAACACGCTGCTGGAACTGTAGTTTGAGTTCAGAAAATATATCCGCTGCACATTTGTGCGGGAATGGAGATTTCACTTCTTTTAATTTTTGACAGCATGGGAAATGCACAAAGCAGTTTGAAATTTCAAAGAATTTAAATATGTAAAATACGTTCTTACCTTGCGGGCCGTACAAAAAGAGGCGGCGGGTCGGATTTGGCCACGGCCGTAGTTTTCCGACCTCTGGGCTAGACAACCATGGCTCGTATCTTTGCTGGACTCCAGACCGCCTCCGAGACCCAATCAGTTTCCCACCTAATGGGTACCAAAACTCTTTCTCCGAGTAAGACGTTGGAGCATGAAGCTGATACCCCATTTCCATTTAGTGTCTACATTAAGGACACATTGAGCTTTATCTTTATTGCCCAACACGTCATCAAGATGTAATGCTTAAATACAAGAAAATTTTTCCATTTGCATTTTATCGTACAAGTTCAGGAATTAAACCCTGTGACTTCTTGTTTAACGTCGATCTGAAATTTAACTGATGTTTCTGTCCACAGTTTCGACTTCGACAAACAAAATATCACGGCAGAAGTCCTAGTCCCAGAGGCACATTTCACTGGCAATTATGAACTGGATGGCAGGCTACTGGCTCTCCCGATAACTGGCAAGGGACCCCTCGGCGCCACGCTTTGTAAGTCACTACGACACTGTTTTTATGTGAGCTGGAATACATTTTCTGGAAGACGTATACGTTGCAAGCAAATTTATTTTTTTATTTTATTTGTAGTGTTCTGTCTGACGACAGGTCCATATATTATGAACAGGATCCTTCCAAACTCTTCAGGTTGTCAGGCACCTGCTCATACATATATACATTCTTGGCAGAGATGATCAGAAGTGGTTTGCCATTGCCTTCTTCTGTGTGTGAATGGAGTAATTGTTGGGATGCCACGGAGAAACCGGGGAAGCCCCCGGAGGAAAACTCCGTGATGCCTATACCACGGCCTTGCCCAACACAAGTTATAAATTTCAGCACCACCGGGAATTGAACCCGGAACCCAAGGCTTACAAGGCTAGTGTTCTGACCGCTAGACCACCGTGGCGGTGCAAATTTATTACGGAAAACAATTTCACCCATAAAGAGGATCAGGCAGCATCATAAACAAGCCAAAATTAAATATTAATTTAATATCAAAAGCTTTACTTAATTGAAACACATATATATAATTTTGTTTCTTGTTTTGCGTGGATATGAAAATTGATCTCTTGCCCCTCGTTAATCAACAAAGATTGAGGGTGTTCAAGAAAATACCCTGATGAGAATATCTCGATAAAGGAAAGACAGGTCCATAGCTCAGGCGATAATCGCCTGTTTCTAATATCAGACAATAGGGTTTTCTCCCAGGGCAATCCATACGGGAATTGTGGTGGAAGAAGTGGTAATTTGACAGATTTTTATTCGAGTACTTCCGTTTCCGCCTCTCAAAATCATTCCTCCACATTCACTCACGCATCATCTTTCGAACAGACACTTGATCCTTTAGTGGTCCAGTCCCACACAGATACTTTTACCTAATTGGCTGTCTTCTGGATTGTAACGCATCATAAAGTTCGACCAGACTATACTGTGCTACAATCCTGAAGCTCGCGGTGGGAGGTGGTGAAAATATGACAACAGAATGTGTGGCGGTCATAGATTCCGGTTGGAGCATATTACAATTTATCTTATAGAATTGAATTCCAAAGGTGAAACTGCATTAAACGTGCTCATAGCAAAACAATTTTGTGATGGTACTGGATAATTTTAGATTTCGTAACAAATTATTTGTTTTTAAACACAAAGCTCTCGATCACAGTGGCATCGAGGCCTCATGAATAAAGGCTGATAAAGTTATAAATATGAACGTTTGGCGATACGGTGTTTGCTGAAGTCACTTCTATAGTAAATAACCCAGTCTGTTGTCTTCCAGATGACCTCTACGTCAAGTATACAACTGGTTATAACCTTTCGAAGATGGATGACGGCGAAGTGTACCTTGTTCCTACTGACTATTATATACAGTTCCAACCCAACAATTTGAAAGCTAAATTGGGAAATCTGTTTAACGGAAACAAATTACTAGGTAAGCTCATAACCACCGCAGTTCCAAACCTGGCCGCACAGACGCGCAGGCTGATAACATGTCTGTTTCAGGAGACAGCATGAACGCGTTTATCAACGAAAACTGGCAAGCCGTGCTGAAAGAAGTTGGGCAGCCTACCTACGACGCCCTAGGTCTCATCGTGCACACCATACTCAGTGCAGCCGCAAAAACGGTGCCCTACAAGGATATATTCGACGACACAGAATGAAGACATCCACGTCTGGTTAAAAAGAAGTGATATAGTGTACGGCAGCAAGACGAAACGGGCGAAGTACCCTTCGACGTAAATTAAGATAACACAAAGATATTTAACTCGATTTACAGCAGCTGCACTTTAGCCATTATATACTATCGATAGGGACTTTATAGTTAGGACGTAGGGTTATCCTACTGGGCGTGCCACTAACATAAACGCAGTAAAAATGTAAAATAAAACAAAATATAACAAATAAACATAAGATTAATAACAACTTTGTAAAAAATCGAAATTTAAAAAAATAATCATCACTCGCACGTGGATTCAAACGCAAAAGATCCGCCTCACTAACATTCCTTCAGGCAACACGAAGAGCATTTTTCGATTTACAAATTTTTACTGCGCGACTATGCTTGCATTACTGAATCTTCAAGAAGCACGTGTTACATCTCTACAAAGAAATTCAGTAATTGCTGACCCATAATTGACGTTAAAAGATCAAGTGTCGTAAGGAATATTTTTGTTTCGGGTTTTACATTTTCCACCACTAAATATCACCAGAGTTTTGTAACATTAAATTATATCACAGAACACTTTCACGGCTTCCATTACCAAATAATTAACATCAAATAAGAACCGATCGGTCATGACTATTAGCCTGTGGCTTGCTAGACGCATCAAGGGCTCTTGTCAAGCTTCGAACGTTCAGTTTAAGAAAACAACTTTATCTTCCCCGTTTGTCTTCTGCGAAGTACCACTGAGTATATGTCACAAGTTAGTAGAGTTAAGCGGCAACAGTTTTCAGCAAACCACCAAGAATTCAGAACCGACATGATATGGAAGTTGGCGTATTATAACCGGCGCAATTATTTCTCTCCAATTAATTTCTATCCACATTGATGAACTAGTTACTCTAAGGCTTCATATTATGTTTTGTATTTTACCAACATGAAAAATTATACCGCACTCTGAACAAGTTAAATTAAAGATGAATATCTGAAACAACGATTAAAAAAGAATAATTCTAAGACAGGGTGTACACCAAGGTAACTGGAGACAGCACCTTCATTTCCTATTCATCTCCACCGCAAGTGAACAAAACACGTGTAGTCATACGGCGCAGTGTATACTTAGGAAATTCTACCGCAGTTGCAACGAATTAGAGGGAAATTCGGTATCTCAACCGACAAGCTACTCGGAGTGTCACGTTCCTCTGAGTTGAGTTCCCGTCCAATTGTGCAACTGATTATGGAAAATAAATATCCAGAATAAAGATAATTTAATTCGTTCACTTAAGAGAACAGGAACCTTGCTAATAAGACATGACTTGAAGAGGCTTGGATCTTAAATAGCTGTCTTTTGAGTTGTAGTGTCGTAAAAGTTTGCCATCGTTTAAGAGGTCTTTGCTGTCTCCGTCATCAGGCGACTGCACGACGCAACAAACTATAAGACAGCCATCTTAGTACTCTTAACCGTGAGAACCTGAGATTCCACTTAGGCTTGGAACTTAACTTATTTCCTTCGTAACAATGCAGTGAATTCCATACAGTCTGTTTTACCTGGGTGAGGGGGTGAAACGTTTAACATGAGTTTCAGTTAGAGGTTGCCTTTGCGTGCACTCGGTATAAGAACTAGTGAAAGACAATTGAATAATAATTTCCTTGGATATTATCCATCGTCTAGTAAATATAAAACGTAAGACGACGTTTCGGAGATGGGACTCTATCTCCGTCTTCAGGTTCCTACACAGTTGGGCCCACTAAATAGAGGTAATCCCTATCTCCGGACAAAGTAAAAAAGTGAAAGTCCCGGAATAAAAAGACATCACCACACCATCCATCCGTGGGACGTAAAAGAATAGACAGTAGAAATCAAGATTCATTAAATACGATAAAGCCAAAAAAACAAAAAACTCACAAAAGGTGGGAATAAATACACATGTATGGAATCCCGTGTGATTGCGGTAGATGGTATATCGGCCAAACCAGCAGACCTCTGGAGGTACGCATAAAGGAACACAAATATAATTTCAGACAGGGCCTGCTGGAGAAATCCAGATTGGCCCAACATGCGTACGAAGATCATCATGTCTGTTGGGATGGAGCCAGGGTGTTATTAACAGAACCCAATAATGTCTACAAAAAATACAAGGAGGCGACACACATGGCACTACTTGCCAAACCTATCAGCCAACCTAGTTTGGATTTATCTCGTATTTGGATTCCGGTTATCTCTGAAGAAGTCCAAGTTGTGCATCGAGTTTCGAGCTGATATTCATATGTATTTTTTCCCCACCTTTTGTGAGTCTTTGTTTTATTTGGCTTTTTCGTTTTTAACTAATTTGTTTCTACTATTTCTGTTTTTTACGTCCCATGGATGGATGGTGTGGTGGTGTTATTGTATTCCGGCCGTTCACTTTTTACTTTGTCCGGACTGCGAGGACCAGTCGCTTTGGAAGATGACCAAGCGGGTGATGCGAGTCCCCACTCCGTCGCCCCCCTTGATAGTGCCGGGAGGACTGGCTCTCTCGAACCCCGAGAAGGCAGAAGCCCTGGCCGACAGCCTTGAGGTCCAGTTCCAGCCGGTAGACAACCCGTCGGACCCGGCTGCAATTAACATGTTTAACGAGGCGATGCGAGCATAGGAGTATGCCCCCGCAAATGAAACGAAATTAACCAGTCCCTCGGAGTCGCCCAGGCCATCAAGGGACTCAAGGTTGGCAAGGCTCCGGGCCCCAACGGTATACCGAACAGGGTCCTGAGACATCTCCCACGACGCGCGATAACCTTTCTCACGAAAGTGTTCAACGCGGTCCTCCGCAGGCAACACTTTTCCTCGGCATGGAAACACGCTCGCGTGGTGTCCATACTGAAACCGGGGAAGGATCCCACGCTACCTTCTTCCTATAGACCCATCAGTCTTCTCGACACGGTCGGCAAGCTCTGCGAGAAGATCCTCCTAACGAGGGTCCTATATGAGGTCAGCGAACGTGGGCTGCTGCGAGACGAACAGTTTGGGTTTCGACCCAGACACAGCACGTCGTTGCAGCTGGCTCGCCTCGTCGAAAGGGTCAACAGAAACCTTGATGAGAAGCGGCTAACCGGCGCGGTTTTCCTGGACGTGGCCAAAGCCTTCGACACAGTCTGGGTCCAAGGCCTCCTATACAAACTGACCGTCCTCAACTTCCCGTCGTACTTGGTGAAAACCATCTCTTCCTACCTCGCTGACCGGACATTCCAGACGTCCTTCCAGTCGGCCACGTCCACACGTCGTGCCATGAGGGCTGGAGTTGTGCAGGGCGGACTTCTCTCCCCTGTGATCTTCAGCCTGTATGTCAACGACTTACCCACACCGTCCCGCCACGTCGAGTTAGCACAATACGCGGACGACACGGCTCTAGTAGTCACGTCCCGTAGCCCAACGCTTCTCGTCAGGTATCTGGAGACCTACCTCAGTAGACTTGAGCTCTGGCTCAGGGCCTGGAGGATTGCTATCAACGTCTCGAAGAGCACCGCGGTTCTCTTCGTTTCGGCGAGAAGACGCATCCAACAGCCCAGAGCAGTGCAGTTTCTCGGACAGCCGATCGAATGGGTCAAAACAGCTCGGTATCTGGGGGTCATCCTTGACGCCGGGCTTACTTGGTCGGCGCACGTCAACCAAGTGGGAAAGAAGGCGGCGCAACGATTAGGTGTGCTAGGCCCGCTTATCAATAGGAGAAGTGGCCTGTCAATCAGGAACGGTGTACTACTCTATAAGCAGCTCATCCGTCCCATAATGGATTAAGCATGCCCGATCTGGAGGTCAGCTGCCCGCAACCACGTCCAGAAGCTGCAAGTTCTGCAATCCAAGTGTCTTCGCATTGTTACTAACGCGCCCTGGTACGCTAGTAACAGGCAAATACATGAGGATCTGGGGGTCCCTTTCTTTGCCGACCACATCAGAGGTTTGACTCGAGTTTAACTGGTATGGGGAACCCCTTAGTTCGGCAACTCGGAAGGCACTCGTGCCGAATGAGGGCTGCCAGAGGTCGCCCAAAGGCAACCGAGGGCGACTGATGTTCAGCAGGCCAGCCGAGGCCATCCCCAAACGGCGGCCAAGTCAGCACAACGAGTGGTTAGACTACTCGGCTACCCTGACTGAGGTTTTCCGTGCTTTCCTCAGTTGTAAGGCGAATGCCAGGGTATAACTTAATAGGGGCACGGCCCGCCACCCTTCCCCCCGATCATGGAGGCCATCAGCTGAAGTGATCTTCCCCCCATGCCGCAGAGGCCTTCAGCCGAAACGGCCCCTCCCTCTCTGGGTTCATACCCCACAGACCCAACCAACCAAATTCCTTCGAAAACTTGCCTGACGGGATAACCTCCCATCAGCAGTAACAGATCCCAGTTTGAATGATCGAGGCTCCCGCCACGACGAAACCCCGTTAGCGTTAGCAAAATTTCCGTTCTTATATTACGACCGTTTACCATTTCCAGCAATGCGTCTTGTGCGCAGGAATGGTTTCACCTAGGTAGGGACGATGCTTGCGCTTGCGCAGGCCTCTGCCCTCAGTTAGCTACTTTGGATGGTTGCCAACTGCAGTGAGAAATGGGACGAGGGCTGCATTGAGGACTGGTACAAACACTGCAGTAGGGTCTGGGACGAGGACTGGTACAAACACTGCAGTGGGGTCTGGGCGAGGACTGCAGTGAGAAATGGGACGAGGACTGCATTGAGATCTGGGACGAGGACTGCAGTGAGAACTGGGACGAGCACTGCAGTGAGGACTGGTACAAACACTGCAGTGGGGTCTGGGTGAGGACTGCAGTGAGAACTGGGACGAGGACTGCAGTGAGAAATGGGACGAGGACTGCAGTGAGTACTGGTACAAACACTGCAGTGGGGTCTGGGACGAGGACTGCAGTGAGAACTGGGACGAGCACTGCAGTGAGGTCTGGGACGAGGACTGCAGTGAGTACTGGTACAAACACTGCAGTGGGGTCTGGGACGAGGACTGCAGTGAGGACTGGGACGAGGACTAGAGTGAGTACTGGTACAAACACTGCAGTGGGGTCTGGGACGAGGACTGTTGTGAGAACTGGGACGAGCACTGCAGTGAGGTCTGGGACGAGGACTGCAGTGAGTACTGGTACAAACACTGCAGTGGGGTCTGGGACGAGGACTGCAGTGAGAACTGGGACGAGCACTGCAGTGAGGTCTGGGACGAGGACTGCTGTGAGAACTGGGACGAGGACTGCAGTGAGAAATGGGACGAGCACTGCAGTGAGGTCTGGGACGAGGACTGCAGTGAGTACTGGTACAAACACTGCAGTGGGGTCTGGGACGAGGACTGCAGTGAGGACTGGGACGAGGACTGCAGTGAGTACTGGTACAAACACTGCAGTGGGGTCTGGGACGAGGACTGCAGTGAGAACTGGGACGAGCACTGCAGTGAGGTCTGGGACGAGGACTGCAGTGAGTACTGGTACAAACACTGCAGTGGGGTCTGGGACGAGGACTGCAGTGAGGACTGGGACGAGGATTGCAGTGAGTACTGGTACAAACACTGCAGTGGGGTCTGGGACGAGGACTGCAGTGAGAACTGGGACGAGCACTGCAGTGAGGTCTGGGACGAGGACTTCAGTGAGTACTGGTACAAACACTGCAGTGGGGTCTGGGACGAGGACTGCAGTGAGAACTGGGACGAGCACTGCAGTGAGTTCTGGGACGAGGACTACTGTGAGGACTGAGAAGAGGACTGCTGTGAGGACTGGTACAAACACTGCAGTGGGGTCTGGGCGAGGACTGCAGTGAGAAATGGGACGTGGACTGCATTGAGGTCTGGGACGAGGACTGCAGTGAGAAATTGGACGAGAACTGCAGTGAAAACTGGGACGAGCACTGCAATGAGGACTGGTACAAACACTGCAGTGGGGTCTGGGACGAGCACTGCAGTGAGAACTGAAACAAGGACTGCAGTGAGAAATGTTACGAGGACTGCAGTGAGAAATGGGACGAGGACTGCAGTGAGGACTGGGACGAAGACTACAGTGAGAACTGGGACGAGCACTGCAGTGAGGACTGGTACAAACACTGCAGTGGGGTCGGGGACGAGGACTGCAGTGAGAACTGGAATGAGGACTGCAGTGAGAAATGGGACGAGGACTGCAGTGAGAAATGGGACGAGGACTGCAGTGAGGACTGGGACGAGGATTGCAGTGAGTACTGGTACAAACACTGCAGTGGGGTCTGGGCGAGGACTGCAGTGAGAAATGGGACGAGGACTGCAGTGAGGACTGGGACGAGGACTGCAGAGAGGACTGGTACAAACACTGCAGTGGGATCTGGGACGAGGACTGCAGTGAGAACTGGGACGAGCACTGCAGTGAGGACTGGTACAAACACTGCAGTGAGGTCTGGGACGAGGACTGCAGTCAGGACTGGTACAAACACTGCAGTGGGGTCTGGGCGAGGACTGCAGTGAGAAATGGGACGAGGACTGCATTGAGGTCTGGGACGAGGACTGCAGTGAGAACTGGGATGAGCACTGCAGTGAGAACTGTGTTATTATTATATTGTAGTATACAAAGTGTTATTTTATATAGAATTTATTGGAAAGTGTTGTTATTAATGTTTTCTAAAGTACACAACACTGTAACAACTGTGGTACATAATGACATCAGTACTGCAGTATAAGGCAGACATCAGAAAAAGAATATGAGTCCAGCTAGAACATTATCAGAAATGTACTTACATAGGAAAAGTTAATAAAAGTTGTTTCTGATAAATTCTATATAAAAACACTTAAAGTACAACATACAGTTAACAATAAAGAGGTTTCACCTGTTTGAAATAAATTAAACAGTGATGTATTACAGATTTTAATAGTTTTAATGGCTATAAAAATTAATACTAAGAATAGATAGATGTCACATGTTGCAATTATATTTTAATTTCTAACAAATGGGCATACAGAAAAGAACACATTCCATTATATGTGTGAAAATAAATATAGACAATTATTGGTTGAACATGGAAAATTTGATTATACATAGTTTGCCAAACATGTAATATCATACAAAAAATTCCACTGCTGTTTAAAATACAAAACATGGTTTAGCTTTTGTTTATGTGTTGGAGGCTGGAACTGTAAGGACTGCTACCCAGTTGGACAGTAAGTGTAAAAGTTTCTGTATAATAGTGGTTTTATTTAATAATAAAGAACTTTCAGTTTTAAACATCTTCATGTTGATAGCCTCTAATCCCCTTTTCCAACAAATTCTGTCCTATATAGTTCTCTGAGGAATTGTGTTAGTCATCCCTCAGTTCGCTGCATATACCTATTTTCTACTACTGAATTGTAATTTCAAACAGATGTTGCAAGAAAACAAAGAAGTCTCCTCACAGACTTGTCTCTTTTATAAAATTTCACACTCAGTGAGAAGGTGCAGCATGTAGCATGACCACACAGTGATGTCATGACACTGGAAAACATGCACTGAGATAGAAGGTGACAGTGCTAACAAATTATAAGAGTTACCTGCACAGTAAAGCAGTGCAAACATTTTGTAGAGAACCAGATGTCTTCATTTGAATTTCCTGACTCCATACTGAAATGTGCAAGGACTTACTCTAATATACAGGTCTGGCCATTGCATTATTATAATCACTATCTATGCTAAATCTTGGACGAATATTCTCATTAATTGATTTCTTATTATAGTGGCGACTGAAGTCTGCAACTGGTACAAAATCTTCACTCATTGGATAACGTTCTGCCCCAAGCTCCAGTACATTCATGCGCTGGTATTTATGAAAATTCAGTTTGCCTTCTTCATAGTGTCCCATCTTATGCACCAGCTCAAGTTCCTTCACAATCTATATGAAGCTCAGGACACAGAACCACTGGTAGAAGAGAAATACTGCAAACAAATGAAGTAACATGTACTGTGGGCACATTATTTCCCAATTGGACAATGCATTGTCACTTCGGCTCTGAATATGGAGACAGTATGCTTCTCCGAAACACTGGTATCTATCAGCCAGTCCACATGGCACCAGAACCAAAAAGAACATCATCCTCGCCACAATGTGAAAACTTCAAATCTCACTTAGAAAACACTGTCTGTGAGTCTGGACACTGTTACATCATAATAACTAGGCATCTGCTTGAACATGAAAATGTTACTGTCTAAATTAGCTACTTCTTATAGTTACTTTCTGCCAAAATAATTCAAATTAGAAGGGGGTAGAAGGACAAGAGATTAATTTAATTTTAGTGTTCATTTTGTGAATATATCTTAAATTAGAGAAGGAAAGGAGAACATGATTGAATTAAACAAAACAGAAGATTTCCACCTTAAGATTGCATCGAAGTTTGGGGGAAGATAAGACGAAGGAAATTCTTTCTTTATGCCCTTTTCATTCCTATGTTGAGCATAGGGGTCTCCTTTCAGATGTTTTTTGATCTATTTAGACATTTGATAGAACTCCTTGGATGAGTGATCAGTCCACCTGTACACAGAACAGAACATCACAGAAAGACATGGACAAACATCTACGCCTTGAGTGGGATTCGAACCCATGGTCCCAGTGTCTGAGAGCACGAAGCCCACGCCCCAGACTGTGTGGCCACTGTAACCGGCAAGAAGGAAATTAGTAGATAATTAACATTTTATTTAATTCCATATTTTTATTGCCAGGAAACCTTAAGTCCCAAAAAATGTAATATTCCTAATTTCAAGGCTTTGAAAGGAGTAATGTCTTTCTGTACATAGCAGACTGACCTGAATATCTGAAAACAAGATATTAGGCAAGATCTGCAGGTAAAAACTTAGTAACATTGTGAAAAGAATTAGTGAAGTGAAATGGAGTATAATGTGGTGCAGATGTACATTATGCACAGATGACAGCAGCATTCTTTGAGAGCACAAAAAATTAAGACTGTGAATACATGACTGGTGTGAAAACAAACTGATGAAATTATACAGTAAGAGAAATGAAAGCGTTTTTATGAAAGAACATGGAAGAATGGAGAATACTTTATCATACGATAATTGAACCACGTGGAAATGTACATGAATGATGATAATTTGACAATACCTCCACATATAGGTTTCACTTCTAACTGTTTTCAGTATGCCAAAGTGGCTTATTTAGATCTGGACTGAGTGCAAGTTTTAATGCAAGAATAATAAAGATTGTAGGATTTGAGGTTTTCGCTGCAGTAAGTCTGAAGATGATTGTTAACCATTTTCTTGGTATACTGGGTATTTACATCATAGCTTTGAGTGAGAGGCATATCAAAAATTATAAGATAGATTTTTTTATAAATAGAAATGAAATGTAGATAAAATATTTTAAAGGACTCTGATACCTATTTATTTTTGATTTAAACTTTTTGTAATTAAAACACTGAACTAAAAATTATGAGCAATATCAACATCATAAGGAGCACATCACATTAACCTATTATAAAAAACTGTACAACCACACTATATTGCATGAAATTCTTGTACGATGGATTTCTAGAACTTACATAAGACAAAGCCTCCTAGTAAACCAAGGTCTGCAATGTTCTCCTTTACCAGTAACATGGCAATAATAAAGCTGGTGGTCAAGAAGACTAGCCGAGCAATTTCCAGCACAAGAAATGGGTACACACACCACAGGGACACCTGAGTGTTAGAATAAGGACATTTTTTATAATTTTTATATACACACAGTAACATATGTATACTGATACAAGCACACACACATGAGGCAAAGTATCTACCATTCTGCGCTCTAGTTTCATTGAATAAAAAATTGTTTGTTTCAATATAAAATAAAATGCTCTCACTTGTGGGCATATAATTTGACAGTCTGTTTATCATTTAATTCTCTATTTAAAATTGTCACCCCATTATTAGGTAACTTTATAATAATGTCATATCACATGATTCATGACCATATCTTTTAACCTATATGTATGTGCCAGACCACTCACATGCTGTTATTTTACATTCCTGCTACCGCTGGATGTATAACTACTTCTGAGCAGTATCTTGCTTTTGTCTAGTAGACAAGGCACTGGTACTCAGGTAAGGGAGCTTTAAGTTTTTCACCAATATATGCTATTATTATGTATTCTTCTGTTTTATGGGAAAGGAGGTATGAGTATGGTATACTGTTGCATACCATACTGACAGGAAAAGAACCCTGCCTCTAAATAATGTTTGAAAACAAAAAATGAACAGTAATTTGACTCAGCATTTGACTCCAGTCAGTTAACTTACACAGTTCTCTGACAGTGCCAGCCCATCTCTGAGGACCATGTCCCACAGAAATTTTATGCATTGCTGTAAAAAAATGAGTTTGATTCATTTCTAATTTGTCTGCAATTAGTATAGCAGGAAAAGGTTTTTCAGATTTGGTGGTTAAGTTTCAAAATGTTCATGAACAAATTGTAGCTTTAATGCAGTTTTGCACTTATTATGGTATTCAGTAAATGTGCTTTGTAGTCTGTTCTGTTCTTGGATCTAACAAGATGCCTGTTCCTCCCTGATTTGTTTGAATCCTCCTTCCCAATTAGTATAAATTGTTCAGCTTCTGAATTCATAAAGAATGGCTGTATGACAGTTTCCATAAGTTGATGTGACTGTTGCAGTTATATTTGTGTTATGGTTGAAAGTTCATTAAGAACCTTGATTTTGCATATTAGGCAATCAAAAAAAGTTACACTTTAGAAACCCAATACTTTTCATCATTAAGCCATCAAGACAAGAATTAACATTTTTTAAACAGTAGTGTGAAAAACATGTCATTGATAATGCATGAAGAAACAAGTATACTTTTGTTTCTTTCCTTGTGTATTTTCTGGTAGTGAATTTGTATGAACTAAAATTAATGTACAGGCTTTAAAATTATCAGAACAACAAAGAACATGCTTGTTGCACAACAAGATTACTGTGAACTTAAAAATAATTCACACAAAAACGAACAGTGTATACAGCCTCCGTCTAGGAACACTCACGCGACTTACATTTACGCAAACGAATCTGCAGAAACAATAAATATTTTAGACGTCAGTTACAAGAGTTACTCCATTCTGACATTTGCTAATATGAACAAGTATTGTAGGATCATAATCTCTTTAAACCCAGAGCGAAGTCTTGATTAATAATGTTCCATAAAGTTTACCAGAGAACGTTTGTTTCTTCAAGATGTTTGCAAATAGTTCGGAATTTTGTTCTGACGAGCCTAAGGAAATCAAAATTTTCTGTGAATGATACCTTTCTCTTTCTGATGACCGATGATTGACATTGTTCTTGAATGTTATCTGCGAAATGTTGTTAGTGGAAATCGAGCCCCTACTAAAGGTAAAGGGCCAGTGGAGGGCGATAAAAATAAGATGGAACCCATATTCAGAACTGACCTGCTTCTTCCTTTGATGTAAATGGGGAAAGAAAGAAAAAAAAAAGAAGGGGAATACTCATGAAGAACAAAAATTAAGACAGAATCAGAAATCATTAAAACCAAACAAAGAACATAAGCCAGAAACATTGATGATTTGAACACTCAAATTGGCATGATTAGATAATACCTGCTTGTCATTAGTACCCACCCACAGAACATACAGAACCTTAAATAACCTATCATGGCCTGTTGGACTGCCCTGTAACTTGCAAATCTTTTTTGCTGATTGATTGATCTCATAACTAGGTTGGCTGATCGAATTGGTCATACACACCATGTGAGCCAATGTCTTGTGTTTCATTTTCCTGCTGTTAGTTTTGATCTACAAAATCCTAGCTTTATCCTAACCTGTCCACTGATCTTCATAAATATGTTGGACCAGTTTTGATTATTTGAGATAGTGTGCATGTTTCGAGAATTATACTGCTGTCACCAACTTATCATCTTTCATATTCATAAGGAATGTTGCAAGTGTAATGTGGCATCTGTCACTTGAGGATGGAAGCAGATCCACCATCTGAAACATTCTCTTTGGAATACTAGACCATGGAAAAAGTCTGGAAACCCAGTACTAATAGTAACATACCACTACCAGAACTCTTTAGAATTAATTATACTTAAAGTTATAATTTAAAAGTAAGTTACTTCAATACTAGATATTTATACAGACAATAAAATAAAGATCAAATTTAATTCCAAGTTATCTGTATCTTCACCAATCAATCGTGGGTGTCCACTATCCCCAACTTTGTTCAGTGTATACTTGAATGAAATACAACATGTTTGGGAAACAGAAAAAATAAAAGGATTTGCAATCTCAAGAATACAAGCTTAAAAACAATCCTTTTTGCTATTGACCAAGTACTAATCTCAACTTCAGGAAAAGATTTACAAATATCAATTTATAAGATGAATAAGTTAATAAATAAATACAGGATGACGATTTCAACAGAAAAGACAAAGACAATGGCATTCTGTGGCTGAGAACCAGCAAGAAGTAAAATAGTAATAGACAACAAAATTATTGTACAAATAAACACTTTTAATTACCTTGGTTGTTCCCTATCATATGAAGCAGAAAAAGACATAGATATCAAACTTTCAGAATTCCTGAAAGTTACTGGCCTTATCAGCATGATTTTTAAACCATCAGAAGTCCAAAAACGAACTAGAATAAAAATATATAATACTTTGGCACTACCAACAATTTTATATGGCATTGAAAACTGGACAATGAAAAAGAGGACAAAAACAGAATTACAGCTGCTGACATGAAATTTATGAGATGCACTGCAAAGTACACTTGGATGGCCTATAAAAGAAATAAAGACACACTTAAAGACCATTCTGTACCACTTTGTATGTGTGGCTCTTTCCTAGACTTGCTTGATCCTCACATAAAAATGAAATAATGTTATAGTAGCTATGGGCTTCATTATCTACACTTTGTGGCAAGGAAACTGTGATAATATTATAACTTATCTCACGTTGAAGGCTGAGCCTGTCGCAGAAGCTGCCTGCAGAAGTATTGACTGTCTTTCTTCTCTTTCAGTGCTTGGAGTTATTGGGGTAATGCATATATTTGGCAGAAGAGGGAACCTCTATTACACTGGTGGCATAATTGCGAGGTGGATCTGTGAAATAACTGTTGATTGTGTAAGGAAATAAATAATTTTGTACATTCAGTGTTCATTTGAAACAAGTAAATTGTGTATTGTGTTGGACACTGTTATTTCTGAAAAAGCTTATTCAGGTTGTTGATATGTAAGCTCCTGTCTGTAAATCTAATTTTAAGAACTGGCTGTATTATTTGAAGGATACATGTAAATAAGCAGTGCTTTGTTTGAATGATGTCATGTACTGGTATGTTTCAGTATTACCATCGTATGCTTGTTGTGTTGTGTTGTGTTTCTCTTTGCTCTAATTGTACATAATCTATTATAAGAAAAATAGTACTTTCAGTTGTTTAGTACTTCAAAATTTTGTTCCTACTCTGCTTGCATCATCAATACATTTGCCAATCTTAAAAAAATGATTACTTTTATTCTGGGAGTCCTAATTTTCTATTTTTTTTATTTATTTATTTAGAAGTTCCAAGAATCCAGTAGTGGATATAGAACACGTCACAAACTCAAGTATAAAAACATAAAATACATACATTAAAAAATTACATCTAGACAAGCAGCGTACTAAATTCAAGACAATATAATTATTATTTTTATTACAATAGTTATCCAATTAAGTACTCATCCACAGTGTAAAACGAGTGAGTAATTAAGAAATGCCTTAATGCAACCTTGAACTTTTTAAAATTATTTGAGGTATTCTTAACCTCTGTGGGTAATTTATTAAATATCTTTATACCCGCATAGTGAACTCCTTTCTGATAAATAGTTAAATTGGCTTGGGGTAGATACAAATGTTGTCTCTGTCTAGTATCAATAGTATGAGAGTCAATGTTTGATGGAAAAAGAGTTTTGTTTTGTAATACAAACAATAATAAAGAAAATATATATTTTGATGACAACGGTAAGATATCTAATTCTTTGAATATATTTCTACACGATACTCTATTGCCACATCCCATCATTGTTCTAATTGCCTTTTTCTGAAGGAGAAAAATAGTGTAACTACTAGATGAATTTCCCCAGAAAATGATGCCATAGCTCATTAAGGAATGAAAGAAAGCATAATAAATTGTCTTTAGTACTGAAATAGACATATATGGTTTCATATTTCTAATTACATAGCAAGCCTTGCTCAATTTTTTAATAAGTAGATCAATATGATTCTTCCAAGTTAATGCACCATCAATCATAATTCCCAAGAATTTAGTACAGAAGATATCATTAATGAATTTATTATTATAACTTATTGTGACAGTATCTGACATTTTTCTCTTAATTTTAAAATTAATATAATGTGTCTTATTAAAGTTTAGTGATAATCTGTTCATTCTAAACCATCTATTTATATTTTCAAATGTTGCATGAATGTGTTTATTAAAGTCGTTTGTATTAGAATGAGAAAATAGGATGCTAGTATCATCAGCAAAAATTATAGGTGTAGCAAGTTTAGTTATTATACTGGGTAAATCATTTATGTATAAAAGAAACAACAAAGGTCCCAATATAGACCCTTGTGGAACTCCATATCTAACTTTAAGCCAATCCGAGGCTGTATTGTTATTGTCATTAGTATGTAATACTATTCTAATGTATCTGTTATTTAAGTAAGATTCATAGAGTGCGTGATCTTTCCCATTGATACCATAAAATTTAAGCTTAAATAACAAAATTTCATGATCAACACAATCAAAAGCTTTTTCCAAATCACAGAAGATGCCTCCCACTATTTGTTTGTTATTCATGGCATTTAAAATCTCTGTAGTCAATTTATAGATTGCATTATCTGTTTTTAATCCTTTCCTAAATCCATATTGTTCAGTACTTAAAATATTGTATTTATTGAGATGATCCAAAATTCTTGAGTACATTATAGTTTCAAATATTTTTGAAAAAGATGTTAAAAGTGATATAGGTCTATAATTAGACACATCATATATATCACCATTCTTATATAATGGTTTTATTAATGAATATTTTAATCTATCCGGAAATACTCCTCTCCTTAACATTTTATTGCATATATAATTTATAGGTGAACTTATAAATGACGAGCTTATTTTTAAAATCATAGGTGGTATCTCATCATATCCATGCGATTTTTTTAGTTTAAGGGATTTTATTATTTTTTTTATTTCTTTGTTCGTACAGCATTTGGAATTCATATTTGGGTATGGATTAGAAAAAGCTTGGTTCATGAAATGAATATAATTTTCATCATCATTAATATCATTTGCAATTACGGGATTATTAATATCTTGTAGTTTTATTTTCTCTGCAATGTTAACAAAATAATTATTAAATTTTTCAGCAATAGTTTGTTTGTTATTGAACTTCTTACCATCAATTTTTAGTGTTTTTATTTCAACTCTATTTGTATTTCTACCTGCTTCTTTATTTATAATACCCCAAGTAGTTTTAATTTATTATCAGAATTTAGAATGCATTTATCATACTCCATTCTTTTTGCCTCTTTTATAACTGTGGTCAATATTTAATAGTAATTTCTGTAATAAGTTTTAAGAGTAGGATCCTTATTATTCCTTAATTTATTACAAAGTTCTCGTTTATGTTTACAGGACATTAATATTCCTGGTTTAATCCAAGAATTATTTTTCTGTTTACATTTTATCTGTGTCAAAGGGAAGCTGGAATAGTAAATTTTTAAGAAAATATTTAAAAATGTGTTAAAACTATGATTAATATCATTTTCATCAAAAACTAATTCCCATGTTTCCTGACTTAGTTTTAATTGAAAATCTGTTATAGTATCGTTATTTATTAACCGTTTTATATAAGTATGATATCCTTTTCCCTGTTCCTGTGCCTTATGAAGTATTAATACTTGGGCATCATGATCTGATAGACCATTTATAGAGGGGTATATCACATATTTTCCAATACTGTTTATATCAATGAAAAAATTATCAATTACAGTGCATGAGGAGATGCCAACTCTAGTGGGGAATGTTACAATACTAGTAAGATTATATGATTGTAGGACAGCATCAAGTTGCTTCTTTCTGTTATCATCATTTAAATAATTTACATTTATATCACCACATATAATTATATTGTATCTCTCATGATATAATTTCTGTAGAATCATATCTAATCTTTCCAGGAAATTTGTAAAATTACCCATAGGAGATCTGTAAATAGTTAGTATACAATTTTTGTTTGTTCCTGGTAAGTTCTTAGTCAGCTGAATTGCACACGCTTCGATGTCCTTGTCTACAGTAAATTCTTCTAAATTTATGGTCTTAAATTTTAAATTTCTATATACAAATATACTTACACCTCCTTTTTGAAAAAAATTTCCTACAATATTTAGCACCTAATGAGTAGTCATTTAAATGTATCAGTTGAAGTTAATCCTCCATTAGCATATGAATGCCCAAGTACTGAATCAATTGCACTCAAGCCGTGAGAACCTTACATTTCATCAGGCATGATGTATATACTACCAAAGGTAATAGCATTTTACAGTCCGTGAAATGTTGTCTATCATCCCAAGGTTGGTAGGTCTCTGTGGTTGGTATTAGTAATTGCATCATAACGGAAAAACAGTTGAATTCGAGTTTTATAAAGCTTCTGCTTTGATTTAACGTCTTCCTACCGTGACTCCTTTGAAGTTCTTGTTTTAAGAAGGGTTTTATGAAAGTTATGTGTACAGTAGATTTTTATATTTAAACGCAACGTTTTATATGTGAAGGACGCGGCAATTTCGAAACAAAAATTTTGTGATACTGCTAATTCTGAAGAAATGTATTACGGTGTAAATATACCTAGTGACACTGTCTTGGAATCTGATGGTAAGTAGTAAAATATAAACATAAATGAATATGCATTCGAAAGTTAGTTTTAAGATTTTGAATTGTAGATATAGTTTATTTACATTCCACGGATAATAATATAGGTACAGAACTTATATATGAACTTATGAATTTTAAATACAAGAACTAAACTACATAGCACAACAACCCAGAAGACAGAAATCTTCATTCTCACCGCTGTGAAACCTCAAATCTTGCAACGAAACCTTATTTACATATAGATATACCTAAAGGTTAAGAATTGTCAACAGAGGTAAAATCATCTACAGAGTAGGAGTGAGTTAAGAGGTAATGCAGACTTGATTACTTTTATATTATGATTTAAACTCTTAATTGTATGTGGAAGATTATTGAATGACTTGATACCTGTATAATATACTCCTTCTTGATATGTAGTGAGGTTATGATTTGGCATTTGAAGGTCATATTTACATATTATGTTTAAATTGTGTGCATATTTATTTCTTTGAAATTTGTCCAAGTTTTTCACCATAAATGATAGTAAGGAGAGTATTTATTCACTTGCAAATGAAAGTGTAGAAAATTTTCTAACTAATTTTCTACAAGAGCCTCTGCTTTTAAAACCTGTCATTATTTTAATTATTTTCTTTTGGATGTAAAATAGGTAATTACTGTCTGTTGAATTTCCATTGACAGATTTATGCAGCATTTGTATATATAAACATTTTTGCTTCATTTTTCAGACACACTGCATGTCTATAATGACAAATCACAAGCACTGAAAATTGTGAAAAAATACAAGGAAGCAAGGTTTAATTCCTTTAAGACAAGACAGGAGGCTGTGGAATTTGCAGTTCAAGCTCCTGAAATTGTAGTTCCCATATGTGTGTTATCAGAAAATTTAGAAACCAGCAGTCCTGTAATAGGTGAAAAACCAAGTCCTTTCAAAGCACCTAAATCACAGGATTTGGTTTGGCTGAGGAAAGTGATAGAATGTGGTGACACTCATACATTCACAAATACCATCTGGTATAATCCTCGTTACCTAGTGAGTAGTGGAGATACTCCAGCCATTCTTCAGGTATGCAGGTTGCTTTCTTATAAGTAGTTTTGAAATGTATGTGTTAGTATTCTACATAGAATTCCTAACTCGGTCATCACTGATTTTAATGCTCTTTTCATACACAAAAAATAAATCAGACTGCCCTACCAAAACATTCTGTGCAATAAAATGGTTTCACAACATTAAGAGTGAGCATCAGAAGCAGGGATTTTGAAGTTAGGTGTTTCTTTTATTTTTATATGTGTAGTTGGGAGCCATCTATGAATGACTAAATGAAATCCAGGCTGTTGTATGGGCGATTATATACAGAAACCATGCTTGTTAAAAAAAATTTAAGTCCATGGGTTAAGATAGGGTTATGAAAACTGGCATGAGTAATGTTTTTGTTTTTTTTCCCTCTGTTATTTGTGTGTTCAAGATACAGGCTTGTTATTTTGTATTTTTTATAATTATGTAAAAAAACAATTTAGCTTATGTATATATCACAGAGAACTTAAACAAAAATTATCTGGTGTTGATATTTCCCCAAGGTTTCGTTAATACATTCAAAGGAATGTGTTAGAATTGCATAAGAAAATAAAGAGAAGAGAAACTTGATTATACTATTGCAAGATTAGAGCATTTGTCAAGAAATCACTGGTATATCTAGTCTAGCAATATGATGTTTCAGTCTTCTTGGCAAGAACTGCTATAAAGTTAATGAAACTTCACCTTTTTCTGTAACAACCACGAGACCCAGCTATAATAATACATTTTTGCAACTGGTTTATCCAGACAATGAATGAAGATTCACTGACCCACAAGTATTGTTTTTTACTGACAAAGCCTGGTTTTTTTTAATTGGACATATGAACACACAAAATAACTGATTCTGGTGCTCAAAATACCCTGGAGTCCTTCATTATATTCTGCTTCAAAATCGAGAAGTTGGTGTTAGGTGTGGAATCAGTGTATGGTGAATAATTGTCTCAGTTTTTCTTTTATGGATAGTCTTCACTCAGGAAGTTATGTTAATTAGATTTTGAAAAGGATTTTCCTTAAGTTAACAGAAAAAAGAAAGTGTATGGTTACTTTCAGCAGGATTCAGTAAAGGTGAACACAACCGATAACTCTGTGGCCACAGTAACTGACATGATTGTTGAAAAATGTATTAATGAAAGTTTATGACCAACTTGTTTCCCAGACCTCACACTGTGTGATTTTTATTTATGGGGTAGCTTGAAAGACAAAGTGCATAAAATAAATCAAAGAGAATATTGAGGAAGCAATATTCAAGATTTTCCCAGCAAGCAGCAGTGTGTGAACTGGAGTGTGCTTTGCTGTGCATTTTTATTAAAATAAAAGTCAATGTTGTTCTTTGACATTTATCTTGAGATCCAAATGTAAAACAGAGAAGAACATCCATGTTCTTCTTTGATTTCAACTCTTATGGGGATTTACCATTTTTTCTGGGTACTTTCAACCTTAATTCCACTGGGAACTACAGTAAGATGTGTCACAGTCTTTAATTTATATGTTATTTATTTATTTTACGTTAGCTGTAATTTACTCTATAAACTTATAAATCATTATGCTTTGTTCTGCCTGACGGTAAAAGTGAATAATCTATTCATTATCAATAATGACCTGCAACTATAGAACATCGCTAGCAGAGAATTGTACATAATTGTCAGTTATTATTCATAAGTGATATTTAATCACTATTACTGCACATTTACATGACCGATGATCAAATTTAAATAATTTATTTACTGTTTCTTTGTCTTTTCCGGGTTTAGGAAGGCTCACGGTATAACGCAATGCATGTAGCAGCCAAGGCTTGTGACGCACAAATATGTGATCTAATTCTACAGACAGTGAGCAATGTTGCATTTATTCAGTTGCTGTATGGAGATGATGATGCTGCCAACTGTGAGGACCGAGCTCGTATCTTGTTGGATCTTTACCTGAATACTCCTGATAAGGCCCTCAATGAGACTCCGATACATTTTGCAGTTAAATTGGGAGCTCTTTCAGTTGTAGATGTATTGGTGTCTTATCCACAATGTGATAGACATGCGAGGAATAAATATGGACAAACACCAAGAGATGCAAGTAACATGTATTTTCATTATCAAATATACATCACAGTATTCTTCAGGAGTGAGTACTTGGTATAAAATATTTATGTTATTCTCTGTGCTTCAACTAAGAAGAATGTGATTGGTTGGTAATGTAGTACGATGGGAGAATCAAGAAATATGTACAAAGTTTTGTTTGGGAAACCGTAAGACAAGAGGTCAAGGCATAGTTGGAAGTTGGTCAAAAGCATTATTTGAAAAAGTGATGGCGCATCAAATTCCATGAAATGAGGGAATTTTTTTGACTATTTGAATGACAGAAATTTTTAAGGAAAATTCCTCTACCTTGGAGTTAGTTGGTCCAAAATATTTCTCAGTTTGTTAAAAAAGTGATAATATAACCCAGAAATTTATTTCACACCCAGTGTTATTGATTTTCATAAAAAATTAAATTAAGTATATCATAAAGTATTTAGCACATTGACATTTTAAAATATTGTTTGTAAGAATTTGTGAAGGCCTTTCTTTTAGAGTTTTACCAAGGATCTCATTTACATACTTATAAACCTTTTTTTCTCTCTACACTTTGCATAAAGTGTTTAGAGATGTCAGTGATAATGAAATTATTATATATGTATATACAGTATATGATTCCATTTTAAAGTTTAGAAATTTGATATAATTGAATGTGATGTGACGATAATTATGAATTGTGAATAGATAAGAGTCTGTCATGGCTTATGTCAGTTCCATGAAATTGCCTGGAGAGACTCACAAACAGAAAAATGACAATCCAGATAGTCATTAGACTGGTCAAGATTCAAACTAGCTAACCTCCCTAATACAAATGTGGAGTGCTGCCAGAGGACCAGTCTGCTTGCTGAGATGTAGGATTTTACATAGCTGAAACAATTAAAATAGTTTATATCTTAATTGCATCATGCTTGTGTTCCTCAATACAGTACTTTTATTTTCCGTCGTTACACAAGCTTATTGTTAAAATCATATAAAATTTTCACATAAAATTGTTACATTTTAAAATTGACGACATGTTTCGATATACAATTCTATCATCGTCAGGTCTATCAAAATTAAAATTAAAATCTGGTGTATCTGTTGCTCTGCTTATATTGCTTATGTTTTATCCGTTTTTATTACATCTCCAGGCTTCTTTCATTTAATTTTGGAGACGCGTCTGGGTGCCTATATCGGGTTGTGTGTGAGGTGCGTGTCCGTTGCTGTCTGCCATTCAATAACAACGGACACGCACCTCACACACAACCCGATATAGGCACCCAGACGCGTCTCCAAAATTAAATGAAAGAAGCCTGGAGATGTAATAAAAACGGATAAAACATAAGCAATATAAGCAGAGCAACAGATACACCAGATTTTAATTTTAATTTTGATAGACCTGACGATGATAGAATTGTATATCGAAACATGTCGTCAATTTTAAAATGTAACAATTTTATGTGAAAATTTTATATGATTTTAACAATAAGCTTGTGTAACGACGGAAAATAAAAGTACTGAATTAAAATAGTGTGGCTACTTCCTGTAACCCGTTATATGTACATAACGTTATTTCTATCTTACTTACCATACTCATGATTTCTCCTTCTTTTTTTTTTCCAGGTTATCTGCAGTCGTGTTTCCTCTCCAGATGAAAGTCTAAGGCAAAAACTGTTAAATTTACTGGATGACATGTTTTATGTTCCTGTACTTAGATCAGAGGATAATTCTGTACAGCCTACTGTTGGTGATCCATTCTCTCCTGCTTGCCCTCTGGTTGGTAATAAATTGTTTTTACACATGTATTCACTATGCAGGGTCCTGTCGAGAAATTTAAATTAGTCAGAGAATTCTCTCATATCAGAGCACGTAGTTTTCAAAGTGAAGCTGAGACAATTCAGGGTGTTCACAGGATGTCTGGAGATTCATTTCTAGCAGGAATGTTGACAGTTACTTCTGTTACCATGTTTAGACCCCACACACTGCTTATTTGATGGATGCAAGGAGGTTTATATGTTCTGTCTCATGTATTGTGTGTGTACTTCATATGTAACCAAAACTATCAAATATAACAGTTTGTAAAATCTTTTACTTAACGTGAAATGTTTGGTCACAATTTTTTTTTCGTCATCATATTGCCTCGCATTGAAGAGTACAGATTAAATGTGTTCCTCTCATAACACCTTGAATTTTTTTGTAGATGTTCTGTTTTTATGTGCTTAATAGCTGTTTTCCATTATTTAATTGTATCTTGACTTTATTATATTTTGAATGCCTTCTGAATTTATTTGTCTTTGTGTTTCAGTTTTCAGTTCTATAGGAAATAATCTAGGGACTGTGTCCTTTTAGGTAGGGTGATCGCCATACACCACCTACTGTTGTCCCCTTGGTCCATTCTTGATCAAGGAGACTGGGCTCCATGAGCTGACAGTGCATATATATCTATACTACACCCACCCAATCACCAATGAAATCAACCTGTCAGTCTCTGGTGTTGGAGGCAGACACAGTCTGTGAAATGCAGAAAATTAACTTCTTACAAACATGGCTCATCATCAGAGGAGACGTCATTCTATTAATTTACTGTTTGTTCTAAAATGTTTCTAAAATGTTTATTCATCAGGTATTAAAAGCTGATCCACTTAATGGAAGGATGGAAATCCGGGCTTATGCAGGACCAATGAATCATGAAAAAGCAATCGTGTTCCGGAAGAAGTGGAAGACTCCTCCTCGGATGCCTCGGACTCCAAAGCAGAATGCCTGCAGACAGGCATATACAGGAAGTCTGAGTTGTCATGCATTTAGACTGCTGGATGTTGAGAAAGGATTAGAGAGAGTTGGCAGGTGGGAGATACGGACGACTTCAAGCTTATGTTTCTTTCACTTTGCTTTAGTGAGACACTGTTTGCCCAAATCTAAGTGGTTCTTGAAGTCAGAGCTTCAAATATAGAAATTATTTTACTCAACAAACAGTTATATTCTTATGTATTATAAGATAAATGCACCATGACCTGAGAAAGGGCAAGAGTATTTGGTGCCCCATATGAACCTTTAGCCTTGCACGTCCCAGTTAACCTCTAAAACCGAATATTGTGCATATGTAATTTCAAATGAAGTTTAGATTATGAAGCAAAATGATATGTTACTGTTACTGAATGCATAGATTTTAAAATTTAGAACCTCATGTGGCAGTCTGTTTGACAGGAAAATGCTGACTCCACTACTCACACATCAGCCAATCATAAGTAATATCAAGCATTGTTGATGGTAAATTACAAAGCCATTTATTCTTTCCTTCCATTTTATCTTTCTGTATTTAGATGCGTGTCTTATTCTACTTGATGCTGTTTCTCTGCCTCTTATTATTCATTCAGTTTTGTTGACAGTGTTCCTCAGTTTTTCCATATAAAAATAATGGGATGCAAGAAAATGTTTTTACTATTTTCACATGAAATAATATTAGTATATTTGATTTAGTAGTAGAATGGTGTCCTGCTCAAACAGTTTCAGTTAGTAGCTTGATGTTATTGGCCAAAGAAAATGTTGACCATGAAGCATAATGCAAAGGAAGAAAATATCTGCTTTACTTTGCCCGAAAGTATAATATATTTTGTGCCTGTGATTTCTTACAGGGACCTGGCTGAGGAATTCAGGGTTGGTTGGAATGAATATTGGCCATTTCTTGATACATTTACAAATTTGGCCTCTGAGGATGGGCTTCAGAAACTTGAGGCTTATCTGAAGAACAGATTTGAGGAGGCTGCACAGAAACCATATTCAACGAAGGAGTGTTATGATAGTTCAGAATGTGTAGTGAATGGTTGTGTATCATCTTTAACAGAGTATAGTGAAAATCAGTCAGTTGATGATGAGATTAGTCCAGTGTCAAATCTGTGCCTTGCTTTTAAAGCGTGCAGTCTGTCTGACACCAGTCCAGTTAAACCACTAGTAGAGAATGCGTTTAAGACCAAATCAAATGTGTACAGTCATCGAAAAGTGGATGCAAATGCTGGCATGGAAGATGAAACTCTGTTGAATCCAGGTCTTAGCCCATTCTTATGTGTAGAAAAATCTTGTTGTGTGTTCGCTAAACGAATGTTTGATGGACTCGCGGTTGTTGGTCGTAGTGTACGGGTTAGTGATTCAGTGCCTGACATGCTTGATCCAGAAATTCGGCATCTCCAAGATCTTGTCAGCAGTTTTAAAGATGACGCCAGATTCGCATCTGTCGATTTTAATCTCGTTCACTCTCGAATCGCCGTGATCGTAGCAGCAAAGCTTATTGAGCTTACTAGTGATGAACTGGAATTTGTCGTGTCTGGTCTTCAATCTACAGTTTCCCCATTGTCATGTTCTTATTCAGATGAAGAGGATGATGTGAGCATATGTTACCGTGATGCACATGCATATGCTGAACACCAAAGAAAAACCAATTGTGAACGTAATCAGGTAAAATGTATTGCCGAGTATATTCTTTGCGCCTTAGAAATACAAGAAAATGGTAAAGACACAGACAAAACCAGTGGTGCTAAGAAAGATATTCATGTCCGAACAGAAGAAGAATGTATGAGGATTTGGTCTGATGCTTCACAGTGCTTATGCTTCAGACAAAATCATAATTTTATGAGAAATGCTAGGAAAGGTTGGTCCTTCAAGAGAAATCATGTGCGGTATACATCTGACAAAGCTAACACACAATCTTCATCAGATGGAATTACAAGACGACTTACATTTGTAGAAGATAATGGTGAGTGCATATTTGTTACGTTGTTTGCATAAAATAAATGTCATGGTGTGTTGGTCTGTAGAATTTAATTTTATTTATTATTTGTAGAAATTATATTAGTTTATTTAAGGTACCTTTATTCCACCTTAAAAATGTAGTGATACTCGGGGATTAACAAAGCACTGAAAATAAATATATATCCATCACCATTTCAGTTCCATCTAGTGATAATTCTTCATTATTTGAACCCCTGAACTAAAGTAAGTAAATGCTGAATGTGACTAAAAATTGTTTATGTATGTATTTATTTATTTGTGGTTTATTTAATGCTACTGTCAGTAGTTGAGATTACTTAGCATCAAATGATGAGATGAGTAATGAATAATGAATTTGAAAGGATATGGAAGAAGGTGGACATGGTCTGATCCCAGAATTTGCAGGGAAGTCCTGAGTAAAACCATGAAAAACCTTAGGATAACTAGTCTCCAGGCTAAGATTTAAATCATATGCCCCAAATATGAAGCAGGAGAATTACAGATTTTTTGTTGGAATCAGTTCGTGTGATGTAGGTTGAAGTCTTTGACACTCCCAAATGTAACTGAGCGACCTTTGTAACAAATCAAATTTTTATCCATTCACGCCTATACTCATTGCATATACTGGTCTCTTTCTTGAAAACATAAGTCCTCCAAGTGTTAGGGTTTCCAGTGAGTGGAGTTTGTAGAATCTATTTGTTCTTGAAAAATCATACAAGTTTAGAATGTCTAAAAAGAGATTTTTAGCAGTACCAATATTTTACTTCTGTAGATGGTGCTGTGAATGCTGTAAATACCATTGCATTCTATTCTTCTTCTGTGACACTCAGGGGATTTTAGACAATATAGTTACTGTTACAATTGATCTCCTTCCTCATATTCATTATTGTTGATCCTATTAGCATATTGTACATTATAATAAATAATGAAGCTAATTAATTATGTACTTTCCACTAGATTCTGACCAGCAGTGTGATAGTACAAGAATTAGTGAGATGGAAGGTTCCATTCATGAAACACACTGTAATCTGAAAGTGAGCAGCTTTAAAAAGAGACAGACATATAATTCAGAAACTAATAAGTTACATAAAATGACATACATATCATCAGGTGGTGAGTTTTCAGAAGGTAAGATTTCTGATGCGTGTTTTTATGTACATGTCTTTTTAAAATGTGAATTTATGCTAATATAAGTGCTGGAGACTAAATATTGTATGGTGCAGCGTTTCTCACGTACACGTACCACTGGTGGTATGCGAACTAAATAAGAAAAGCAGAAGATAATATTAACATAAATAATATTTCCCTGAACGAATTTGGTTAGTGGTACTTTTAGTGTGTTAAATTAGAATTAGTGGTATGGCGGCGAAAAAGGGTAAGAACCCCTGGTTTAGTGGAATACAGGGCTAGTCTAAGTGATGTTCACGATATGAAAGAAATAATACGTTCAATGAAATTCAGATGAACAAAATTGGTACCAATGGAAAGAGAAACTCTCCAAGTTTTGTTTCAGTACATCACAGGTGTTCAATGCGAGCCCCCTTGGTAACTCGGCACACATCCAGCCTGTAGTCGAGTTCCTCCCAGACACGTTGCAGCATATCATGATCGATTGCTGTAATGGCTTCTGGCAAGGTCTGTGGTGAGGGTGGCACGAAGAATATCTTTGATGAACTCCTACAGAAAAAAATCACAGGGCGTCAGGTCCGGTGAATGTGGAAATCCAGGACACAAAAGGCTCCTCTGCCTTCGTTGGCAGTAATTTTCTGTCATATCGCCCCTGGCAGCGAACAGTGTTACTATGCGGCCGCGAAGTATACCAACATAAACTTGGAGAGTTTCTCTTTCCATCGGTACCAATTTTGTGCATCTGAATTTCATTAAACGTGAGTAACGTGTTTCAAATCGGGAACATCATTTAGTTTAGCCCTGTATAAAGACCTGAAGGGACTAGTTGTAATTTACAGAATGTAGGGGTTCTGACCATATAATTTTATGAAATGTATAGATGGTAGCCTCTAACAGATCATGTCTTATGCATGTGAGTTTTATTTGTATTCCAGATGATGATGATGATGAATATTTCACACCACCATCAACACCTGAAAAACTCAGCAGAAATGAAGTACATTCATACTGCGATGATGATGATGGCGATGACGCTGAAATGTTAACACCAGTCGAATGGCCAGATGTTTTTATACAAGGGTAAATACTGAATGTCACATAAAGCAAAGAGTAGAATAATTTGTCTACCCACTACTGCTGCTACATTTATTTAACCAAAATGTTGGGGAAAGTTTTTTTGCCCGCTGCATAGAAATCATATTTGCCTGGTCAGCAGTTCGTCAATCATGAAATCTTTATCTGACAGTGAAGTACCCAAACACACTAATTGTTACCTAATTTTTGTAGACAGTAAAATTTTAATCACTTAAAGTGCTAGAAGCTGTGTTTTGTTGTTTCCTCATCTTGTAATTTTCAAACGCCTGTGCTGCCATGTAGTCTTATATGTGGTTAGCAACATTTAGATCTAATGATGAAAAATCTGTAACCACCTTAAAGAGTGCCCAGAATACTAAGTATATGAGCACAAAATAGTCTTATTGAAATATAATTTTGTTTTCTAGTGACTCACCTACCAAGTTGGATGCCACTGTAATGCAGGCATTGGATGGCTTAAATATAGACCCTATAGAATATCTTAACATTTATAGATGGCGACATTTGGTTTTGCTGTACTCTGAAAGTGTGAGAGCCATGTAAGTAATGTGTCTAATGTAAATAAAATTAGTCAGTAATAAATCAAAATGACATTTACAATAATTCCAACTTTTATGGTTCCCAGAAAATTTTACATTCAATTTTTGTATGTACTGCATTTTCCATGGACAATCCATAGTACTCTATGTTGTATGAAGTGTACAAGTTCAATTTGTTGTCCATTGTTTGTATTTGTATTATCTTTGTACACAATATTAATTAAATTAAAAAAGAATTATGAACATGTTCCTAGCCATCCATAGTATTTCATCTGTTTTCACTTTCAAACTAAATAGTAAATATCTTGTTTGGAATGTTCATGTGGAAATGGATTGTTAAATTGTGTAATTATGCTTACAAGATCATGGTTTCAGCTTTAATAATATTTCTGTTATGTTCCACTTTGAAGTTTCTGATTGTTAAATTGATTTAATATTTTTCTTGTATTTCGATAAACACAGAAAGTTTTGTAAAACTCCTTTTTGCCAGAGTAGAGTTTCTCGTATGTGCATATGGATAATAACAAGAAGACATGTATAAAGTGAAGCTTTCATGATAGACTCTCAGGTTACAAGCCATGTCAGGTGGCTGAATGGCGAATGAACCATATTTTCTGCCAACATTGTGAGAGAAATCTGTGTTCTCATCCTCAGGGCTCAGATTTGTTACGCAGCAGCCTTGAGGATGAGAGCAGGGGTTGTTTTCGAAACGTTGGCAGAAGATATGGTCTATTCACCATTCAGCCACCTGACGCGGCTTGTAACCCGAGTCTTTCATCAACAAGAAGACATGTTTTTCAAATTTTAAATAAATGTCTATGGAAAATAAAGTTGAATTACAAAGAAGTGGAAATGGTGGACAGAATTTGTCAATGGACATTAAGAAGGTAAAACATTTTAATTATATGTCTTGTAACTTTCAGATGGTCCAGTCCTCTTCCTTCGAGGCCTAAAGAAAGAACTAGAATGCTTCAGACACCTGTCGCAGATTCTTCACAATACCAAAAAGGTATGCAGTCTTCCACTCCTCCACAGGCATGGCACAAAATTACAGGATCATATTCACCATTAAGTCATCAGGGGTTGAAAAGAAAAATACTTATGAAATTCTAATAGCCTATATTTTATAATTAGAAATATGTTTATCTATATCTAGATGTAGTAAATTCTGATGTTTGTACTTATAAAGAATGGGATTGTTAAATTTGTATTATCAGATATTAGAACATTTTAATGCAATGGATAGTTTATTATGTAGGAAGCACATGTGGGATATTTTCACATGATGTTAAAATTTTATGCAGGTAAGGAATAAAAGATTCTTAAAAGAATAAGAAGAAGAAGAATTGATCAGTAAAGGAAGTCAGCAATAAGAGTATTTCTTAAAAAAAATTTCTCAAATAGAGATAATTCCATATGTTCACAAATTAAACTTTAGGCTTCTTGGACGTAGGACCCAGTGATTCATTCACCTTTTTTGTCTCAGTTTACTGTATAATTTTTCTTGTCATTATATTATTATCAATAATGACCTGCAATTATAGAATATCGCTAGCAGAGAATTGTACATGATTGTCAGTTATTATTCATAAGTGATATTTAATCACTATTACTGCACATTTACATGACAAATGATCAAATTTAAATAATTTATTTACTCATTTACGTGCATATAAACCTTTTTTTCTCTACACTTTGCATAAAGTGTTTAGAGAGGTCAGTGATAATGAAATTATAAATACTGTACAGTATATGGTTCCATTTTAAAGTTTAGAAATTTTATATAATTAGGCATACGTGGAAGTTGGTCAAAAGTATTATATGAAAAAGTGATGGCCCATGAAATGAGGGAATTTTTTGACTACCAGAATCAGTTATTTTGTGTGTTCATATGTCCAATTAAGTAAAACCAGGCTTTGTCAGAAAAGAACAATACTTGTGGGTCAGTGAATCTTCATTCATTGTCTGGATAAACCAGTTGCATAAATGTTTTATTATAGCTGGGTCTCGTGGTGAAGTTTCATTAATTTTATAGCAGTTCTTGCCAAGAAGACTGAAACATCTTATTGCTAGACTAGATAGAATGCTAAATTTAATTAGGTACTACTTCTACTTTAGATAGCTTATTGGTTTTTATACAATAGTCTTGTTTGGTCTAAATTGGAGTATGGATCTGTTACTTGGAATTCTATTACTTCCACTGATTCTACCAAAGTTGAAAGAATTCAAAGGAAATTTGCTGCTTTATGTCACGCCAGATTTTTTAATGGCCTAAGTGACTATAATTATGAAGACGTTTCAGTGAGGATAAATTTTCTTTGACTGCACCTGCTGAGGAGCCATCTTGATGCTCTCTTTCTCATTAATATATTTAAAGGTAAAATTTGCTGCCCATCCGTTTTGGATTCAGTTTCTTTGTGCGTACCCTCCGATCCATTAGGGACTACTTCTCGTTTCTTTGTTTATCGTAGTCTTAAAGCTAGTTCCTTGTTTAGGTGTGCTTCTGCTGCGAATGCAGTCTGTCAGCGCATCAACATTTTTAACAAGGAGAATATTTTTCTTGGGCATTTTATTTAGCCAATTTCCTTTTCTTTTCTTTTTTTTTCTTTTACTAAAGTTTTATTTTGTATGTATTATTTATATTTAACTGTTTTTAATTTAATTATTATATACCTAGGCATATTATTCAGCTCATTTGCTTGTTGATTATTTTGTAACAAATTAATGAATTGATATATTATCATTATTATATTGTACATCTATATATTTAGTTTATTGTTTGTTTGTTTTTGTATTGTTATGTTTATGTTTATTGTTAGTGCTTGGCTGTTATTGGCCTCTTTTGGATGTTGCCAAGCACTCTAATAAATGAAATGAATTGAATTATTATTATTATTATTATTACATTACTCCTACTTTGCACACTTTCGTAAATTAGTTAAGGCTACCATTAAGTCTGATAGGCGGCGGTGGTTAAAGTCTGTTGATGACAGTCTTAAAACTCACCCTCAGCATTTTTGGAAACACGTTTCAAATTTCAAAAGAAAAGATAACTCCTTGATTCAGCTAAAAATTGGTGATCAGTTTGTCAGTGACCCGAAACACATTGCTGATGAATTTGCTACGCATTTTGAATCAATTTTTAACACTTCTTGCCAGTCCGTCACTCCTACCGATACTTTTACTTCTGATTTTTTGCCCGCCGCTCCTATCTCTCCTGCTGAAGTTAGCGCCTCAGACCCTCAAAGTGTGTGGGGTTAGATGGAATTCCTTCGTTAGTAATTAAGGGTTGTTCTGATATTTTCACTCCCTTATTAACCTATATTTTTAATTTAAGTGTTAACTAGTGCCACCTTTCCGTCCCTGTGGAAAGAAACAGCTGTTGTTCCTGTGTTTAAAAAAGGCAACAGTTCCATTGTTAGTAATTATAGACCCATCTCTATTCTTAATAACTTTTCAAAAATATTTGAATCCCGCACAGCATGGTTTTCGTAAATTTAATTCCACAGCAACAAATTTGGTTACTTACCTTAATTCCGTTTTACCTTCAGTTAGTACTCAAGGACAAACAGATTCGGTATACTTTGATCTTACTAAAGCATTTGACTTAGTCCCTCATAATATTCTTCTTGGGAAACTTAGAAACTTTGGACTATCACCCAGTTATGTTGATTGGTTCCATTGTTATCTTTCTGACAGGCAATCTTTTGTTCGTGTATCTGGAACTCTTTCGTATCCTTATCGTGTTAAGTGTGGAGTGCCTCAGGGTTCCACCCTAGGCCCCTTACTTTTTAATATATTCATTAATGACATCTGCGACTCCATACATAATTCACAGTGCCTTTTATTTGCTGATGACTTAAAGATGTATCGGAGTATCAGCGATGTTGATGACTGCAAACTGTTGCAGGACGACATCCATTCAGTGCAAAATTGGTGTCTTGTGAATGGGATGCAACTTAATTTAAGTAAAACGACTGTTATATCATTCACCCGGAAGACAAACAGTATTTATTTTAATTACAAATCGTGTAACAACCTGGTGGCACGCTCCCATTGTGTTAAAGATCTCGGTGTTCTACTGGACTGTAAGCTCTATTTTCACCAGCATATCAACTATATATTATCACAGAGCTTGAAAATGCTAGGTTTGATTCGGTACATTACTTCTTCCTTCTCCACTGTTGATAGCCTTTTGGTCTTGTACAGTACCTTAGTCCGTTCCAAAATTGAGTATGCTTCCGTTGTTTGGAACTCTATTACTAATACTGATTCCTTTAAATTGGAAAGGATTCAAAGGAAATTTGTAGCTCTATGTTACGCTAGATTCTTTAATGGCGTTTGTGCCTATAATTATGATGAAATATTAGTTAGATTAAATTTCTTATCGTTACATTTAAGGAGGAGGCTTTTGGATGCTCTATTCCTCGTGAATATTTTTAAAGGCAAAATTAGTTGCTCATCTGTTGTTGATACAGTTAGTCTCTGCATACCTACTAGGTCTATCAGAGACTTTTCTACCTTTACTGTACAACGTAATTTCAAGGCCAGTCCCTCTGCCAGATGTGTTTCTGCTGCCAATGCAGTCTGTAGGATCATCAACATCGTGTTTTGCTTGCTGAGGTCAGTCAGCTTTTTAAACAATAATCATGGTTTTTTATTGTTTACTTAGTATGACATTTTATTGTGTATGTTGTTTGTCCAATATTAAACTGTTTTTAGTATAATTATTACTTTACTTATCTATAACATTTAGTTTTTTACTTATGAGTTATTTTGCAATAAATCAATATTGTACATTTATGTTTTCAGTTCATTGTTTGTTTGCTTTTGTATTGTAATGTCTGTATTGTTGTTAGTGCTTGGCTGTTGTCAAGCACTTTAATAAATGAATTGAAATATACAATATGTGAATTTTAACTGTTTAAATAAAACAAAGTAACTACTTAACTAAAGGAATGTATCTATTTAAGTAAACCTATTTAACCTTTTAATTACAAACTACATAACTAAAGGGGCAGATTCATTATTTCTTCAATGAAGGACGCAAATTCAATGTCGGCCATTTCTGGATTCTGCAAAGGAAATAAACATTTGGATCAGAATAGGAACTGGAATTATGAGTAACAAGTATGGAAACACGTACAGCGAATATCTCGTGGTAGGCGATCTCTAAGGATGCAGGTTTTGAAGGAATTTGTAACGAAGCTCATGGTGAAAGACACTGAACTTATTCTAGTTACGTGGACTTCTATGTAAATTACAGGCTTCAACCTGATTCAGCATTTTTTGGGGTGACTTCTGTTTGACCCACTGTTTCATCTACCTGTCATAACCTGACCTGGTGTTGTAACTTTTATGCCGTGTGATTTTCATCTGCACGGAATTTACAAGTCGGAGGGAGGGCTGGAAATAGGTCAAATGCAAGAATATAAAAATTACAAAGAGAACTTCAGGCTCATAGTATGCCTTCGTGGCCTATATATCATGTCTTCAGTTTATAATAAGGTAAATATAGATTTATGTAATCAATCAATTAATCATTATCCGTTAATTTCAACCGCCTGTGTAACCACTTACAGTTATGCCGACAAGCACAGTTGCAATACTTACGGTTTCAACAGTCTCAGATCATATTTTTGTTCTCGTCTGAGTATCGGTTACTGAATTTAGTGACTCAAAACACAAGGATTGTGCCGTCATGCACCATTCGCTGGAATGACAGAGAAGAATGGACTGTTTATTTCTCAGTGCTCTGAGTTTTTACCCAGCAATGATATTTTGTGTGATGTCTGCTTAATTTGTTGGTTTGTCCCGTTCAGTGGTATGGCTTATTTTCAACAACATCAGTAGCTCGGACTACTGTTAGTGTCAAGGTTTTCATGAAGAATAGAATGTAAAAAATACACGGGCAGTTTTTGTGTATGCTGTTCAGGAAAGGCAGCCTTAAACTTATGTATGTAAAATTTCTCACTTATGTAGTAGCAGTAATTTTGTAGAAAAGTTTTCTGTACTTCTCTTCTGCAGAATTTTCTGTGTCAGGATTTGCCTTCTTCATTTCCCTGGTTTTTGTTAGAAAATTGAGAAGTGTGTCATGTTCATTTTGCACGTGACTTTGAATTTCTCTTATTTTGTGAATAAAATCAATACCCAGACCTGTCTGTAATGTATGAACCAAAATGTAAGAATTTGCGAACACAGAAAGAAAGGGTTTGAGCAGAAAGACCTGTTACTATCACGAATGTACCTCATGACAAAATGAAAATCAGAAGTTTCATCCAATATTAGGTGGTTCTTGAATTTGTCTTCAAATGTCAACTAGCAACACTGCATGGAGGGCTTTTAACAAATTATTTTCAATGGCCAGAGATGTGCCTTAGCAAAAGGTCATTCAGCAGAGGTTCATAATGTTCAAATATTCTTTACAAATACTTCTGTCAAGGGGCAACTCAGATAATTCATGACCTCTAAATGGTAGTTCTTGAACTGGCAGCAGACAAGTCATGTCACCCATTTCAATATTTCTTAATTTTTATAAACTCCTTTATTATATTCTGAACTACTAAATGTAAGTTGGATCTCCAGAAGCTCATAATTTCTTTGGAGACATAAATAAAGAATGACCTGCGTGTACTGTACATGTTTTGCGTAAGATTCGTGTTTTTCTTTTCTTTTCGTGAAGCATGTAAGTCATAAGTTTGTTAAAGGCCCCCGAAATCCAAAACATTTCAACATTTTTGGAAGATCAATTATGGCCAGCAAATCAGTTTCTCTCAGATTGTTGCAAGCTGTTAACCATGGGTAAAAATGATATTGCAAAACAAAAGTTCCCAGTGTACATATTTTGTTCCTTATATTCATTCGCTCTCAGGGTTTTATATAGGTTGGTAATGTCTCCCATGTTTTAATGTTTTTAGTTTCTCCATGAATTTTCTTCTTGACAATAGTTTTTCTAAAAAACATTGACTAACATTTTTATCTAGTTTCCACAAACTTCAAATGGTCTTCCACCGTCACTGCAGTTGTGTTTATGAAAATTGCAGTTTGTGGGTGATTTTGGTACAATTCACTTCTTCTTCAGTTCATGTTGAGGTCAACCATCTTTTTATTTAAAAGAATGGTAAAGACCTTTCTTTTTCTTATACGTTTCTTATATTCACAATTTTTTAATATTTTTATTTGCATTTTTCTCGTGCGATTGTTTTGTAGCCACATCAGCATCAATAAGATACTCAATTTTTATAGCTTAAAGTCGCCTAAATAATATTTGAACATTCAGTGGTAAATCAAAGAAGACAACTCAGCCATTACAAGGGTTAATGTTTTTGAAGTAAATAATCGCTGTTTACACTGTAGAACTCTGAATTGTTTCTTTTTAAAGCAGATTGTGTTTGTGGGTGTCACTAGGTCTGTTCTGTTTATGTGTTAGAGAGTTGCGTAATGATACTTCAATTAACAAAGTTAACGTGCTTTGTGTGTGTTACCTACTCAGCTATGAGTATATGTTCTTCGATACTGGGAGTGCCGTGAATAAAACACGTTAAAGAGACCTCTATCTAACATTGGACGAGCCTTTTAAATGAGGTGACTATTATGCAGTGACAGTGCGAGTTAATTTGATTTTGCGTATTCAAATAACTTGTGTCTTTGATGTCAGCATGGAATAATTAGTCTGTAGTACCATGATGATACTGTATGTGTAAGTGAAATATTTATTAGTGTTGTGAGTTTAGATCTTGTGATTCAAAGTGGCAAGCCAGATAATCATTATTTTATTACGGTCATTAATTAGGACTAATTGTTTATATTTATAAACATGCAAGCCGACTCCAGTGAGAAGTTAGCAGAACAGAGCTAGGTTTTCGTACCTGTATGATAAAATAAAAAGTAAAAATTGCTTGCATCGTCACAACCTCAAATCCTACATAGAACGAAAGTTGACTGGTAATAAGACAAATGCGGAGGGGTGCGTTGTTAAACTGTGGGCCAAATTAAGCATGTCTTACATAAGCGAAAAGTGATTAAAATTTTGAGCCTTTTGGGTTGTTTTGGATCTCCAACAAGAGCATGTATTCAGAGTTTCAGTCATGTAGTGCAAGTAGCAGCAATCATCTATTATCTTGAGAATGTTGAAATAAAAAATGTTCCCCCACACCAGAATATTATTGCTAAATATTTCAGTACACACACTCGTGTATTTGCGATACCAAGTTAAAGTATTCTGTCTTTTTTTATTTACATTTATTCAGCATGCCCCATTACAAGATTGCAATATTACATGCATTAATATATAGCACGTTAACAGATTACACAACTCTAATATCATGATCCATTGCCACCGTTTGCACCTATGTTCCTATGCAAAACTGTATTATAATCAATGGATTTAATGAATTTATTAAAATGACCTAAACATATCTGAACAATTACTTCATGCAACACTGGCCACGTGCCACCATTCTTGACTATTGCATCTATTAAGTTCCGCCTTGGTTGTTGTAGTTTTTCGCAGTCATAGATGAGGTGATCCTCTGTTTGTGCTGCTTTCAGGCATGAGCATGTTGGATCGTCAATGATTCCAAACCTGTGTAGATATGATTTGTTTTTGCCATGTCCAGTCGTCATTGCTGCCAGTTCAGGAATTATTTCAATATTTAGCTTCATTGTTTGTCACACTGACGGGAATAATTTCTTGCACGCTGCTCCTTTATTGGTGGCGCTCCACTCATTTTGCCATTTTATAACCCCTTCTTCCTTTGTTTCTTTAATAATTGTACTTTTAGGCTTCTTTGCATATACTACATTTCCACCATCTTCTGCTGCTGCCTTCGCTAATCTGTCTGCTTTTTCATTACCGAAAATTCTGATGTGTGCTTTGATCCACCCAAAATGAATAGTCCAATTTTGATCTTTGAGATTCCTTAATCTATTTCTTATCTCAGATATTACAAAGCCATGTTTGAAGTTGTTTTTTAGTAGATCGAGAGAAACTGGACTATCTGTGTACACCGCTACTATTCTTTCCTCAATGCTGATTTCCCTTAAAGTTGTTACTGCATCCAAGGCCTCTAGAATTCCGATCTGCTCAGCTTGATTGTTTGAGCAATGATTGGGTAACTTGGTTTTTAAGCTATAAATTAGTTCTCCATTTTTGAAGATAACAGCGGCAGCACTCACCTTTCCCTGGTGTTTACTTCCATCTATATAGATTTCCACAGTGTATTTATTGAAGTCTTTCACTTCATCAAGAGTTATTCTTTCCGCTGGATGAGACCATTCCTTCTTGTTTAATGGTGCTTCGTACTCGGTAGAGTCATCTTTCAGTCGGTGTATAGTTTTATATATCTGCACTGCTTCTTTGATAGTAATGCAGATAGGATATTCTGTCTTCCTGGTCTTTGCGAAGTGTGCATTTGTCAGTAGTGAGCGACCAGCCCACTGCCTCTGCACAATTTCTACTCAATCCTTATCTTTGTCTGCTATAGCCATCTAATAGGAATCAGGAGAGACTTGTGTGAGAAATGGCCAGGGAGTTTTGCTTAGGAAACATCTCGTTCATTGTTTTTTGTGCCATAAATCTACGGCATGGGACCGCCGGCTTTAGTTCCCTCCCGAAGGAAGTTGTTCTATGGATTTTTATCACCCCTTAAAATTCCATCAACCTCAGCAGTGTTTGAACTCGCGTACCTTGGGTCCAGTGGCGACGACATTAACCACTAGTGCAATGAGGGCGACAAGTTCGTTGAAATATTACTTTGCTAAAATAATAACAGGAAAGTTTATGAACATGTTTTTTATTTAATATTCTTAAATATATTAATTAGAAACAATTCAGAAAACATTAAATAATTTAACTATTTAACAAAAAATAAACAATTGAACTATTTTACAAAGAACTAAACTATTTCACTATTTAAATACTGAAGTATTTAACAAAAAAACTAAATAATTTATTTATTTAACAAATGTGAACAATTCAGATATTTAACAAAAAAAAATGAACAGTCTAACTATTTAAATACTAAACTATTTAACAAAAAATAAACAATTGAACTATTTTACAAAGAACTAAACTATTTCACTATTTAAATACTGAAGTATTTAACAAAAAAACTAAATAATTTATTTATTTAACAAATGTGAATAATTCAGATATTTAACAAAAAACTGAACAGTGTAACTATTTAAATAGTAAACTATTTAACAAAAAATAAACAATTTCAAGATTTAAACAATTGAACTATTTTACAAAGAACTAAACTATTTCACTATTTAAATACCGAAGTATTTAACAAAAAACTAAATAATTTATTTATTTAACAAATGTGAACAATTAAGATATTTAACAAAGAACTAAACTATTTTACTATTTAAATACTGAAGTATTTAACAAAAAAACTAAATAATTTATTTATTTAACAAATGTGAACAATTCAGATATTTAACAAAGAACTAAACTATTTCACTATTTAAATACGGAAGTATTTAACAAAAAAACTAAATTATTTATTTGTTTAACAAATGTGAACAATTCAGATATTTAACAAAGAACTAAACTATTTTACTATTTAAATACTGAAGTATTTAACAAAAAAACTAAATAATTTATTTATTTAAAAAATCTCATCTAACGTCCATTCCTTGGAGCCCAGTTGCTTTGCTTCAGGTCGATGACGTAGTCGATCTTAAACTTTATTCTGCTAGAGAGCATCGCCTTCTTATTTGTTAGTTCCTTCATTGTATGAAGGAACTCAGACAGATCCTGCAAGAAAACAAAAATTTAAAGTCACATTTCATGGGCATAATTAACTTCTTACGCTTATAAGCCTACACATAAAACTAGAAAATTCTGCCACTACTCATGTAGTTCACATAGAACTTGCTGTGTGGGAAGGCGCGTGTAAATTTAAATTGAGAGCTGAAGGTTGCTGTCTCGAACAAAACGTAAGTATGTGTCTCATCTAAACAAATTCATAAACCGAGATTTTTGGTGGCTGAGCCTAGACATGACCCTTCGATCAGATTCCTGCTTTGTCCTGTCAGGACTGAGTGAATTCTGACATGATTCAGCAGAGGTGATGAGAGGAAACGTAAAAGTGTAACAAAATACTGAGCAAGATTCCCGTCGCACTAGACGGGGACAAGTTGAAGTCACGGCATGAGGCGTCTTTATATGAAACATGTTAGAGTGTAGAAGAGTATGAAGAATTTCAGAAGAACATGTCACGGTGATCATTTATCACACAGAAACACTATTCAGAACATTGTCAGCGAGCTCAGAAAGGTATTTCATATCAGAATAGATGCAACATCCTCACGCGTTCTTTACAATGTGCACTTTCAACCATCGAATCCACCTTCTGTGACAGTTCCCAATTTGGCCACCAGATTGCAGCACCTGACTTTCTACCTAGGAGGATATTCAAAATATGATTATGCGAGGTCGTGCAGAATACCACAAACTCCATATCAAATTTCATCCTAGTCTGTCCATTGGTTCTCGAATTGAATGGACTGGAAAGACAGATGGACGAGAAGGTGCGACCAGCCCATAATGCCTTCTCGCTATGATTTTGTGCAAAGAATGTATAACAATTAAGAAGACTTGCATGTTACAAAATGGAAGCCAGAAAGTCAGTGAGATCAAAGGGACACACTTACTGCTTTTTGCATTGTACTTTCCGTATAAACCTGTGGTCATCATAGAGCCCAAAGGAAGGCAATAAATTACACGGTAGGAGAACTGCAAATTAAAACTAAAAGTATTAAAAAATGAAAACAAACATACTTGGCTCTTGCTCTCGAAATCCTTGCCGACCGTCATCAGAAGAGTGCAGAGGCACTCCAAGGAATGTTCGTCTTCTTTGGTAAGGAGACGTTTAATGCAATGCTGCATGGTGCTTGTGGCGAGCATATCTGCTTTATGCAGCTCGCCAATAAACCTGTAACATAGTGAAGAAAGTGGCTGCTACATGCATTGCGTTATACCGTGAGCCTTCCTAAACCCGGAAAAGACAAAGAAACAGTAAATAAATTATTTAAATTTGATCATTTGTCACGTAAATGTGCAGTAACAGTGATTAAATATCACTTATGAATAATAACTGACAATTATGTACAATTCTCTGCTAGCGATATTCTACAGTTGCAGGTCATTATTGATAATGAATAGATTATTCACTTTTACCGTCAGGCAGAACAAAGCATAATGATTTATAAGTTTATAGAGTAAATTACAGCTAACGTAAAATAAATAAATAATATATAAATTAAAGACTGTGACACATCTTACTGTAGTTCCCAGTGGAATTAAGGTTGAAAGTACCCAGAAAAAATGGTAAATCCCCATAAGAGTTGAAATCAAAGAAGAACATGGATGTTCTTCTCTGTTTTACATTTGGATCTCAAGATAAATGTCAAAGAACAACATTGACTTTTATTTTAATAAAAATGCACAGCAAAGCACACTCCAGTTCACACACTGCTGCTTGCTGGGAAAATCTTGAATATTGCTTCCTCAATATTCTCTTTGATTTATTTTATGCACTTTGTCTTTCAAGCTACCCCATAAATAAAAATCACACAGTGTGAGGTCTGGGAAACAAGTTGGTCATAAACTTTCATTAATACATTTTTCAACAAACATGTCAGTTACTGCGGCCACAGAGTTATCGGTTGTGTTCACCTTTACTGAATCCTGCTGAAAGTCTAATTAACATAACTTCCTGAGTGAAGACTATCCATAAAAGAAAAACTGAGACAATTATTCACCATACACTGATTCCACACCTAACACCAACTTCTCGATTTTTAAGCAGAATATAATGAAGGACTCCAGGGTATTTTGAGCACCAGAATCAGTTATTTTGTGTGTTCATATGTCCAATTAAGAAAAACCAGGCTTTGTCAGTAAAAAACAATACTTGTGGGTCAGTGAATCTTCATTCATTGTCTGGATAAACCAGTTGCAAAAATGTATTATTATAGCTGGGTCTCGTGGTTGTTACAGAAAAAGGTGAAGTTTCATTAACTTTATAGCAGTTCTTGCCAAGAAGACTGAAACATCATATTGCTAGACTAGATATACCAGTGATTTCTTGACAAATGCTCTAATCTTGCAATAGTATAATCAAGTTTCTCTTCTCTTTATTTTCTTATGCAATTCTAACACATTCCTTTGAATGTATTAACGAAACCTTGGGGAAATATCAACACCAGATAATTTTTGTTTAAGTTCTCTGTGATATATACATAAGCTAAATTGTTTTTTTACATAATTATAAAAAATACAAAATAACAAGCCTGTATCTTGAACACACAAATAACAGAGGGAAAAAAAACAAAAACATTACTCATGCCAGTTTTCATAACCCTATCTTAACCCATGGACTTAAAATTTTTTAACAAGCATGGTTTCTGTATATAATCGCCCATACAAGAGCCTGGATTTCATTTAGTCATTCATAGATGGCTCCCAACTACACATATAAAAATAAAAGAAACACCTAACTTCAAAATCCCTGCTTCTGATGCTCACTCTTAATGTTGTGAAACCATTTTATTGCACAGAATGTTTTGGTAGGGCAGTCTGATTTATTTTTTGTGTATGAAAAGAGCATTAAAATCAGTGATGACCGAGTTAGGAATTCTATGTAGAATACTAACACATACATTTCAAAACTACTTATAAGAAAGCAACCTGCATACCTGAAGAATGGCTGGAGTATCTCCACTACTCACTAGGTAACGAGGATTATACCAGATGGTATTTGTGAATGTATGAGTGTCACCACATTCTATCACTTTCCTCAGCCAAACCAAATCCTGTGATTTAGGTGCTCTGAAAGGACTTGGTTTTTCACCTATTACAGGACTGCTGGTTTCTAAATTTTCTGACAACACACATATGGGAACTACAATTTCAGGAGCTTTAACTGCAAATTCCACAGCCTCCTGTCTTGTCTTAAAGGAATTAAACCTCGCTTCCTTGTATTTTTTCACAATTTTCAGTGCTTCTGATTTGTCATTATAGACATGCAGAGTGTCTGAAAAATGAAGCAAAAATGTTTATATATACAAATGCTGCAGAAATCTGTCAATGGAAATTCAACAGACAGTAATTACCTATTTTACATCCAAAAGAAAATAATTAAAATAATGACAGGTTTTAAAAGCAGAGGCTCTTGTAGAAAATTAGTTAGAAAATTTTCTACACTTTCATTTGCAAGTGAATAAATACTCTCCTTACTATTATTTACTTACCATCAGATTCCAAGACAGTGTCACTAGGTATATTTACACCGTAATACATTTCTTCACAATTAGCAGTATCACAAAATTTCTGTTTCGAAATTGCCGCGTCCTTCACATATAAAACGTTGCGTTTAAATATAAAAATCTACTGTACACATAACTTTCATAAAACCCTTCTTAAAACAAGAACTTCAAAGGAGTCAAGGTACGAAGACGTTAAATCAAAGCAGAAGCTTTATAAAACTCGAATTCAACTGTTTTTCCGTTATGATGCAATTACTAATACCAACAACAGAGACGTACCAACCTCGGGATGATAGACACCATTTCACGGACTGTAAGATGCTATTTTCTTTGGTAGTATATACATCATGCCTGATGAAATCTAAGGTTCTCACGGATTGAGTGCAATTGATTCAGTACTTGGGCATTCATATGCTAATGGAGGATTAAGTACAGGAGCTTATAAAAGTGTGAAGGAGTGAATTAATTGCATATATGAGGTTCTCACAGCAGTGAGCAGACATTACAATACAAAAGCAAACAAACAAAGAACTGAAAACATAACTGTACAATATTGATTTATTGCAAAATAAGTCATAACTAAATGTTATAGATAAATAAAATAATAATTATACTAGAAACAGTTTAATATTGAACAAAAAACATACACAATAAAATGTCATACTAAGTAAACAATAAAATACCATGATTATTGTTCAAAAAGCTGACTGACCTCAGCAAGCAAAATGCAATCTTTGTTAAAGATGTCAATGCTCCTACAGACTGCATTGGCAGCAGAAACACATCTGGCAGAGAGACTGGCCTTGAAATTATGTTGTACAGTAAAGGTAGAATAAGAAGATATCCTTCTTCTGGGTTATTGCGCTGTGTAGTCTGGTCGATGTTAACCAACGTTTCAGAGGTCATACTGCCTCTGTCATATGACCTCTGAAACGTTGGTTAACATCGACCAGACTACACAGCGCAATAACCCAGAAGATGGATATCTTCATACTCACCGCTGTGAGAACCTCAAGTCTTACAAAGGTAGAATAGTCTCTGATAGACCTAGTAGGTATGCAGAGACTAACTGTATCAACAACAGATGAGCAACTAATTTTGCCTTTAAAAATATTCACGAGGAATAGAGTATCCAAAAGCCTCCTCCTTAAATGTAAGGATAAGAAATTTAATCTAACTAATATATCGTCATAATTATAGGCACAAACGCCATTAAAGAATCTAGCGTAACATAGAGCTACAAATTTCCTTTGAATCCTTTCCAATTTAAAGGAATCAGTATTAGTAATAGAGTTCCAAACAACAGAAACATACTCAATTTTGGAACGGACTAAGGTACTGTACAAGACCAAAAGGCTATCAACAGTGGAGAAGGAAGAAGTAATGTACCGAATCAAACATAGCATTTTCAAGCTCTGTGATAATATATAGTTGATATGCTGGTGAAAATAGAGCTTACAGTCCAGTAGAACACCGAGATCTTTAACACAATGGGAGCGTGCCACCAGGTTGTTACACAATTTGTAATTAAAATAAATACTGTTTGTCTTCCGGGTGAATGATATAACAGTCGTTTTACTTAAATTAAGTTGCATCCCATTCACAAGACACCAATTTTGCACTGAATGGATGTCGTCCTGCAACAGTTTGCAGTCATCAACATCGCTGATACTCCGATACATCTTTAAGTCATCAGCAAATAAAAGGCACTGTGAATTATGTATGGAGTCGCAGATGTCATTAATGAATATATTAAAAAGTAAGGGGCCTAGGGTGGAACCCTGAGGCACTCCACACTTAACACGATAAGGATACGAAAGAGTTCCAGATACACGAACAAAAGATGGCTTAACCTTAAGTTATTTACTCTTTCAAATTCATTATCTGGGCCATTTTTAAATATAAAATTGCCAAACAAACGATGATTGAAAGATGAACTGTCAGACAGCACACAGCATGCTTATTTCAACAAATGTGGCCCTTACATGACATTTATGTTTACATTTTTAGAAATACTGAGAACGTTATCATTATTATTGATCATTATGCCACTGACAAGGAATCTAGCTGAAATAAGGTTGTAAATACTTCATTTCTGACATACACAATACATTATGCAACCCTACGGGCAAATGTTCAGATTTGAAACACTAAACATACACCTGTGACAAAGTTGGTGGAAGTTCAGCTGAACACAGCTTACAGATAGCAGATGTTAAAGAGATGGATCACTACACAGAAGTTGAGTGAACATAAATGTGGAATATGCTCAGATCAAAATATCACAATGTCCTGTTATGTGATTTACTGATAATACCAAGTAATTGGTCCTTGAAATATTTGCACCACCCATATAGGTCCTGCTTGGAAGCTGTAGCAGCAATGTATCCTAGCTGCATATATATAGCAGTTGGTGAGGCAGTCTGAGGGCCTTATTTAAATTTTGTGGTGCTTTGAAATCAAGTTCTCTATAAGTCTGTACTGGAATTCCAACCTAGTAATTTTGCCTTGCTTTTTCTTTTCTTTTTTACAGGAAGTAAGAAATGGTGCAATAGATGTCAATAAAATGATGAAAGTGTTTCTGACAGAACTTCTTCAGCCTGTTCATAGTGCTGCAGGAGCTTATCAGGTAAGCATTACTCATATTCATTCCTCCTATCACTGAATTATATTAAATAACTACTTTAGGCTTCTTGACATCTCAGTCTCAAACCCTAACATGGATCAATTTTTCTTCATGAGTGATACTCTTGACCTTCCCCTTCATGATCACCAATCTGTCCTTGCATACTGCCACATTATCTCCTTTCCTTAATTTTGCCTTCCTTGTTTTTTCTCATGGTGTCACTCTGTTTACTAGCAAACAAAAATTTCACAACCATATCACTTCACAGTCACTATCACTCAATTCACTCTCTGAATAAACACTAAATTAATCTCTGTTCACCACATATTTCATCATCTAATCACAACCTTTTTATTAGGTTTCACCATGACTTTGGCCAGGTAGGGCTTGAAGTCAGGACTACACAAAACACTTTATAATATTAAAAACTAAAACAAATGGCCAATGAACATGGCATGTGTGTTTACACAGCTGAAAATCATTATATTTGTTGAATCTACAAACATCATACTATGGTAATTGTAGTGGACACACCACACCCACTGGACAGGGTAAAAGCATTGTGGTGTGAATTAAAATATAAAATAAACTTAATAATTTACCGACTGGTTCTGTGGGGAGTTTTTACCATTCCAGAAGAATAACTGGTGATAGTGAACATTGCCATGATAATGGACTTAAACATATTTCACTATTACACTAACAATAATTTTGAAGAAATTTGTTGTCCTACTTCTTTTCCATGAGCACAATACAACATTTTGTAGGAGAATGGTTTTTATGAAAGCACACATTAGCAGTGCATACTATAATAACTAAACTTGCTACACCTATAATTTTTGCTGATGATACTAGCATCCTATTTTCTCATTCTAATACAAATGACTTTAATAAACACATTCATGCAACATTTGAAAATTTAAATAGATGGTTTAGAATGAACAGATTATCACTAAAGTTTAATAAGACACATTATATTAATTTTAAAATTAAGAGAAAAATGTCAGATACTGTCACAATAAGTTATAATAATAAATTCATTAATAATATCTTCTGTACTAAATTCTTGGTAATTATGATTGATGGTGCATTGACTTGGAAGAATCATATTGATCTACTTATTAAAAAATTGAGCAAGGCTTGCTATGTACTTAGAAATATGAAACCATATATGTCTATTTCAGTACTAAAGACAATTTATTATGCTTTTTTTCATTCCTTAATGAGCTATGGCATCATCTTCTGGGGAAATTCATCTCATAGTTACACTATTTTTCTCCTTCAGAAAAAGGCAATTAGAACAATGATGGGATGTGGCAATAGAGTATCGTGTAGAAATATATTCAAAGAATTAGATATCTTACCGTTGGCATCACAATATATATTTTCTTTATTATTGTTTGTATTACAAAACAAAACTCTTTTTCCATCAAACATTGACTCTCATACTATTGATACTAGACAGAGACAAAATTTGTATCTACCCCAAGCCAATTTAACTATCTATCAGAAAGGAGTTCACTATGTGGGTATAAAGATATTTAATAAATTACCCACAGAGGTTAAGAATACCTCAAATAATTTTAAAAAGTTCAAGGTTGCATTAAGGCATTTCTTAATTACTCACTCGTTTTACACTGTGGATGAGTACTTAATTCGATAACTATTATAATAAAAATACTAATTATATTGTCTTGAATTTAGTACGCTGCTTGTCTAGATGTAATTTTTTAATGTATGTATTTTATGTTTTTATACTTGAGTTTGTGACGTGTTCTATATCCACTATTGGATTCTTGGAACTTGTAAATAAATAAATAAAAAAAATAGAAAATTAGGACTCCCAGAATAAAAGTAATCATTTTTTTAAGATTGGCAAATTTATTGATGATGCAAGCAGAGTAGGAACAAAATTTTGAAGTACTAAACAACTGAAAGTACTATTTTTCTTATAATAGATTATGTACAATTAGAGCAAAGAGAAACACAACACAACACAACAAGCATACGATGGTAATACTGAAACATACCAGTACATGACATCATTCAAACAAAGCACTGCTTATTTACATGTATCCTTCAAATAATACAGCCAGTTCTTAAAATTAGATTTACAGACAGGAGCTTACATATCAACAACCTGAATAAGCTATTTCAGAAATAACAGCGTCCAACACAATACACAATTTACTTGTTTCAAATGAACACTGAATGTACAAAATTATTTATTTCCCTACACAATCAACAGTTATTTCACAGATCCACCTCGCAATTTATGCCACCAGTGTAATAGAGGTTCCCTCTTCTGCCAAATATATGCATTACCCCAATAACTCCAAGTACTGAAAGAGAAGAAAGACAGTCAATACTTCTGCAGGCAGCTTCTGCGACAGGCTCAGCCTTCAACGTGAGATAAGTTATAATATTATCACAGTTTCCTTGCCACAAAGTGTAGATAATGAAGCCCATAGCTACTATAACATTATTTCATTTTTATGTGAGGATCAAGCAAGTCTAGGAAAGAGCCACACATACAAAGTGGTACAGAATGGTCATAAAACTAGCTTAAAATCACAATTTTAATAATTCTGTAATATTTATTTTTATTTTAAGCATAAGTAACCTATTTCATCATCATCAAACAGTCAAGGAGTTTGGTCTTATTGACCTGTTCTGGTCTCATAGTCTAAAAGCCTCTTTTGTGGTCTTCCAGGGTTTCTTTGTCCACAGTGTGTGTAGTTTTTAATAATTTGGGAAGTCTGTCTCTCTGCATTCTGTTAACATGTTGAAGCCGGTTGTTTTTATATTTCAAAATCTTGTCTAAAATGGGTTTTGTTTTCAACTCTTTAAGTGTGTCTTCATTTCTTTTATAGGCCATCCAAGTGTACTTTGCAGTGCATCTCATAAATTTCATGTCAGCAGCTGTAATTCTGTTTTTGTCCTCTTTTTCATTGTCCTGTTTTCAATGCCATATAAAATTGTTGGTAGTGCCAAAGTATTATATATTTTTATTCTAGTTCGTTTTTGGACTTCTGATGGTTTAAAAATCATGCTGATAAGGCCAGTAACTTTCAGGAATTCTGAAAGTTTGATATCTATGTCTTTTTCTGCTTCATATGATAGGGAACAACCAAGGTAATTAAAAGTGTTTATTTGTACAATAATTTTGTTGTCTATTACTATTTTACTTCTTGCTGGTTCTCAGCCACAGAATGCCATTGCCTTTGTCTTTTCTGTTGAGATCGTCACCCTGTATTTATTTATTAACTTATTCATCTTATAAATTGATATTTGTAAATCTTTTCCTGAAGTTGAGATTAGTACTTGGTCAATAGCAAAAAGGATTGTTTTTAAGCTTGTATTCTTGAGATTGGAAATCCTTTTATTTTTTCTGTTTCCCAAACATGTTGTATTTCATTCAAGTATACACTGAACAAAGTTGGGGATAGTGGACGCCCACGATTGATTGGTGAAGATACAGATAACTTGGAATTAAATTTGATCTTTATTTTATTGTCTGTATAAATATCTAGTATTGAAGTAACTTACTTTTAAATTATAACTTTAAGTATAATTAATTCTAAAGAGTTCTGGTAGTGGTATGTTACTATTAGTACTGGGTTTCCAGACTTTTTCCATGGTCTAGAATTCCAAAGAGAATGTTTCAGATGGTGGATCTGCTTCCATCCTCAAGTGACAGATGCCACATTACACTTGCAACATTCCTTATGAATATGAAAGATGATATGTTGGTGAATCAGGTAGACAGCAGTATAATTCTCGAAACATGCTCACTATCTCAAATAATCAAAACTGGTCCAACATATTTATGAAGATCAGTGGACAGGTTAGGATAAAGCTAGGATTTTGCAGATCAAAACTAACAGCAGGAAAATGAAACACAAGACATTGGCTCACATGATGTGTATGACCAATTCGATCAGCCAACCTAGTTATGAGATCAATCAATCAGCAAAAAAGATTTGCAAGTTACAGGGCAGTCCAACAGGCCATGATAGGTTATTTAAGGTTCTGTATGTTCTGTGGGTGGGTACTAATGACAAGCAGGTATTATCTAATCATGCCAATTTGAGTGTTCAAATCATCAATGTTTCTGGCTTATGTTCTTTGTTTGGTTTTAATGATTTCTGATTCTGTCTTAATTTTTGTTCTTCATGAGTATTCCTATTTTTTTTTGTTAATTTTTCTTATTACTTCCTGCTGAAAAAATCTGATCATAGTGACATATAACGTTTCAGTTGACTTATTATGTCCCAACAGGAGAAACTACATGAATTCAAGCTGATGTGATGGAGAACTTGACCATTCTCCACCCATGCTCAAACCATGTTGTTAGAGTTTAGTCTTTTTTGTTCAATGCTTGTGTTCCTTGCAATCATGACAGAGTGTAATGTATAAGTACAAGTATAAGCATGTATATAATCAGAATTATTTTTGTTAAACACATACTCCTATAATGTTTATGCTTTGAATCTCCTTTGGAGGGTCACTGACCCAGTCACACCAATTCCATGCAACAATCTGATTAATTTGCAACTTGAAAACACAAGTTAATTCTCGCAGTCCTTCAATGAATGCTGTTTAATCAATAATCAACCATAAAGAAATGTTGTTCAAGAGCGTACGGTCTACAGCATTTTTAGTAATTTCTAATTTTCAGCTTGATAATGTAAAAGAAAAAGGTACAATAAGTATCGCCATGTTTTAGTCATTTATCAACGGTGATCGTGAAATATTTTAGTAGAGCGTTATCACAACAGAAAATTAAAATATCATTTACATCAAAGGAAGAAGCAGGTCAGTTCTGAATATGGGTTCCCTCCTCTGGCCCTTTACCTTTAGTAGGGGCTCGATTTCCACTAACAAAATTTCGCAGATAACATTCAAGAACAATGTCAATCATCGGTCATCAGAAAGAGAAAGGTATCATTCACAGAAAATTTTGATTTCCTTCGGCTCGTCAGAACAAAATTCCGAGCTATTTGCAAACATCTTGAAGAAAAAACATTCTCTGGTAAACTTTATGGAACATTATTAATCAAGACTTCGATCTGGGTTTAAAGAGATTATGATCCTACAACACTTGTTCATATTAGCAAATGTCAGAATGGAGTAACTCTTGTAACTGACGTCTAAAATATTGATTGTTTCTGCAGATTCGTTTGCGTAAATGTAAGTCGCGTGAGTGTTCCTAGACGGAGGCTGTATACACTGTTCGTTTTTGTGTGAATTATTTTTAAGTTCACAGTAATCTTGTTGTGGAAAAGCATGTTCTTTGTTGTTCTGATAATTTTAAAGCCTGTACATTAATTTTAGTTCATACAAATTCACTACCAGAAAATACACAAGGAAAGAAACAAAAGTATACTTGTTTCTTCATGCATTATCAATGACAGGTTTTTCATACTACTGTTTAAAAAATGTTAATTCTTGTCTTGTTGGCTTAAGGATGAAAAGTATTGGGTTCCTAAAGTGTAACTTTTTTTGATTGCCTAATATGCAAAATCAAGGTTCTTAATGAACTTTCAACCATAACACAAATATAACTGCAACAGTCACATCAACTTATGGAAACTGTCATACAGCCATTCTTTATGAATTCAAAAGCTGAACAATTTATACTAATTGGGAAGGAGGATTCAAACAAATCAGGGAGGAACAGGCATCTTGTTAGATCCAAGAACAGAACAGACTACAAAGCACATTTACTGAATACCATAATAAGTGCAGAACTGCATTAAAGCTACAATTCATTCATGAACATTTTGAAACTTAACCACCAAATCTGAAAAACCTTTTCCTGCTATACTAATTGCAGACAAATTAGAAATGAGTCAAACTCATTTTTTTACAGCAATGCATGAAATTTCTGTGGGACATGGTCCTCAGAGATGGGCTGGCACTGTCAGAGAACTGTGTAAGTTAACTGACTGGAGTCAAATGCTGAGTCAAATTACTGTTCATTTTTTGTTTTCAAACATTATTTAGAGGCAGGGTTCTTTTCCTGTCAGTATGGTATGCAACAGTATACCATACTCATACCTCCTTTCCCATAAAACAGAAGAATACATAATAATAGCATATATTGATGAAAAACTTGAAGCTCCCTTACCTGAGTACCAGTGCAGGAATGTAAAATAACAGCATGTGAGTGGTCTGGCACATACATATAGGTTAAAAGATATGGTCATGAATCATGTGATATGACATTATTATAAAGTTACCTAATAATGGGGTGACAATTTTAAATAGAGAATTAAATGATAAACAGACTGTCAAATTATATGCCCACAAGTGAGAGCATTTTATTTTATATTGAAACAAACAATTTTTTATTCAATGAAACTAGAGCGCTGAATGGTAGATACTTTGCCTCATGTGTGTGTGCTTGTATCAGTATACATGTGTTATAAAAAATGTCCTTATTCTAACACTCAGGTGTCCCTGTGATGTGTGTACCCATTTCTTGTGCTGGAAATTGCTCGGCTAGTCATCTTGACCACCAGCTTTGTTATTGCCATGTTACTGGTAAAGGAGAACATTGCATACCTTGGTTTACTTATTGGCGGCTGCTGTTTAGGAGGCTTTGTCTTATGTAAGTTCTAGAAATCCATCGTACAAGAATTTCATGCAATATAGTGTGGTTGTACAGTTTTTTATAATAGGTTAATGTGATGTGCTCCTTATGATGTTGATATTGCTCATAATTTTTAGTTCAGTGTTTTAATTACAAAAAGTTTAAATCAAAAATAAATAGGTATCAGAGTCCTTTAAATATTTTATCTACATTTCATTTCTATTTATAAAAAAATCTATCTTATATTCTTTGATATGCCTCTCACTTAAAGCTATGATGTAAAGACCCAGTATACCAAGAAAATGGTTAACAATCATCTTCAGACTTACTGCAGCGAAAACCTCAAATCCTACAATCTTTATTATTCTTGCATTAAAACTTGCACTCAGTCCAGATCTAAATAAGCCACTTTGGCATACTGAAAACAGTTGGAAGTGAAACCTATATGTGGAGGTATTGTCAAATTATCATCATTCATTGACATTTCCACGTGGTTCAATTATCGTATGATAAAGTATTCTCCATTCTTCCATGTTCTTTCATAAAAACGTTTTCATTTCTCTTACTGTATAATTTCATCAGTTTGTTTTCACACCAGTCATGTATTCACAGTCTTAATTTTTTGTGCTCTCAAAGAATGCTGCTGTCATCTGTGCATAATGTACATTTCCACCACATTATACTCCATTTCACTTCACTAATTCTTTTCACAATGTTACTAAGTTTTTACCTGCAGATCTTGCCTAATATCTTGTTTTCAGATATTCAGGTCAGTCTGCTATGTACAGAAAGACATTACTCCTTTCAAAGCCTTGAAATTAGGAATATTACATTTTTTGGGACTTACGGTTTCCTGGCAATAAAAATATGGAATTAAATAAAATGTTAATTATCTACTAATTTCCTTCTTGCCGGTTACAGTGGCCACACAGTCTGGGGCGTGGGCTTCGTGCTCTCAGACACTGGGACCATGGGTTCGAATCCCACTCAAGGCGTAGATGTTTGTCCATGTCTTTCTGTGATGTTCTGTTCTGTGTACAGGTGGACTGATCACTCATCCAAGGAGTTCTATCAAATGTCTAAATAAATCAAAAAACATCTGAAAGGAGGCCCCTATGCTCAACATAGGAATGAAAAGGGCATAAAGAAAGAATTTCCTTCGTCTTATCTTCCCCCAAACTTCGATGCAATCTTAAGGTGGAAATCTTCTGTTTTGTTTAATTCAATCCTGTTCTCCTTTCCTTCTCTAATTTAAGATATATTCACAAAATGAACACTAAAATTAAATTAATCTCTTGTCCTTCTACCCCCTTCTAATTTGAATTATTTTGGCAGAAAGTAACTATAAGAAGTAGCTAATTTAGACAGTAACATTTTCATGTTCAAGCAGATGCCTAGTTATTATGATGTAACAGTGTCCAGACTCACAGACAGTTTTTTCTAAGTGAGATTTGAAGTTTTCACATTGTGGCGAGGATGATGTTCTTTTTGGTTCTGGTGCCATGTGGACTGGCTGATAGATACCAGTGTTTCGGAGAAGCATACTGTCTCCATATTCAGAGCCGAAGTGACAATGCATTGTCCAATTGGGAAATAATGTGCCCACAGTACATGTTACTTCATTTGTTTGCAGTATTTCTCTTCTACCAGTGGTTCTGTGTCCTGAGCTTCATACAGACTGTGAAGGAACTTGAGCTGGTGCATAAGATGGGTCACTATGAAGAAGGCAAACTGAATTTTCATAAATACCAGCGCATGAATGTACTGGAGCTTGGGGCAGAACGTTATCCAATGAGTGAAGATTTTGTACCAGTTGCAGACTTCAGTCGCCACTATAATAAGAAATCAATTAATGAGAATATTCGTCCAAGATTTAGCATAGATAGTGATTATAATAATGTAATGGCCAGACCTGAATATTAGAGTAAGTCCTTGCACATTTCAGTATGGAGTCAGGAAATTCAAATGAAGACATCTGGTTCTCTACAAAATGTTTGCACTGCTTTACTGTGCAGGTAACTCTTATAATTTGTTAGCACTGTCACCTTCTATCTCAGTGCATGTTTTCCAATGTCATGACGTCACTGTGTGGTCATGCTACATGCTGCACCTTCTCACTGAGTGTGAAATTTTATAAAAGAGACAAGTCTGTGAGGAGACTTCTTTGTTTTCTTGCAACATCTGTTTGAAATTACAATTCGGTAGTAGAAAATAGGTATATGCAGCGAACTGAGGGATGACTAACACAATTCCTCAGAGAACTATATAGGACAGAATATGTTGGAAAAGGGGATTAGAGGCTATCAACATGAAGATGTTTAAAACTGAAAGTTCTTTATTATTAAATAAAACCACTATTATACAGAAACTTTTACACTTACTGTCCAACTGGGTAGCAGTCCTTACAGTTCCAGCCTCCAACACATAAACAAAAGCTAAACCATGTTTTGTATTTTAAACAGCAGTGGAATTTTTTGTATGATATTACATGTTTGGCAAACCATGTATAATCAAATTTTCCATGTTCAACCAATAATTGTACATATTTATTTTCACACATATAATGGAATGTGTTCTTTTCTGTATGCCCATTTGTTAGAAATTAAAATATAATTGCAACATGTGACATCTTTCTATTCTTAGTATTAATTTTTATAGCCATTAAAACTATTAAAATCTGTAATACGTCACTGTTTAATTTATTTCAAACAGGTGAAACCTCTTTATTGTTAACAGTATGTTGTACTTTAAGTGTTTTTATATAGAATTTATCAGAAACTACTTTTATTAACTTTTCCTATGTAAGTACATTTCTGATAATGTTCTAGCTGGACTCATATTCTTTTTCTGATGTCTGCCTTATACTGCAGTACTGATGTCATATTATGTACCACACTTGTTACAGTGTTGTGTACTTTAGAAAACATTAATAACAACACTTTCCAATAAATTCTATATAAAATAACACTTTGTATACTACAATATAATAATAACACAGTTCTCACTGCAGTGCTCGTCCCATTTCTCACTGCAGTCCTCGTCCCAGACCCCACTGCAGTGTTTGTACCAGTACTCACTGCAGTCCTCGTCCCAGTCCTCACTGCAGTCCTCGTCCCATTTCTCACTGCAGTCCTCGTCCCAGTTCTCACTGCAGTCCTCGCCCAGACCCCACTGCAGTGTTTGTACCAGTACTCACTGCAGTCCTCGTCCCATTTCTCACTGCAGTCCTCGTCCCATTTCTCACTGCAGTCCTCGTCCCATTTCTCACTGCAGTCCTCGTCCCATTTCTCACTGCAGTCCTCGTCCCATTTCTCACTGCAGTGCTCGTCCCAGTTCTCACTGCAGTCCTCGTTCCAGTTCTCACTGCAGTCCTCGTCCCATTTCTCACTGCAGTCCTCGTCCCAGTCATCGTCCCATTTCTCACTGCAGTCCTCGTCCCAGTCCTCACTGCAGTCCTCGTCCCATTTCTCACTGCAGTCCTCGTCCCATTTCTCACTGCAGTCCTCGTTCCAGTTCTCACTGCAGTCCTCGTCCCATTTCTCACTGCAGTCCTCGTCCCAGTCCTGTCCCATTTCTCACTGCAGTCCTCACCCAGACCCCACTGCAGTGTTTGTACCAGTACTCACTGCAGTCCTCATCCCAGTTCTCACTGCAGTGCTCGTCCCATTTCTCACTGCAGTCCTCATCCCAGTCCTCACTGCAGTCCTCGTCCCAGTCCTCACTGCAGTCCTCATCCCAGTCCTCACTGCAGTCCTCGTCCCATTTCTCACTGCAGTCCTCATCCCAGTCCTCACTGCAGTCCTCATCCCAGTCCTCACTGCAGTCCTCGTCCCATTTCTCACTGCAGTCCTCGTCCCATTTCTCACTGCAGTCCTCGTCCCATTTCTCACTGCAGTCCTCGTCCCATTTCTCACTGCAGTGCTCGTCCCAGTTCTCACTGCAGTCCTCGCCCAGACCCCACTGCAGTGTTTGTACCAGTACTCACTGCAGTCCTCATCCCAGTTCTCACTGCAGTGCTCGTCCCATTTCTCACTGCAGTCCTCATCCCAGTCGTCACTGCAGTCCTCGTCCCAGTCCTCACTGCAGTCCTCATCCCAGTCCTCACTGCAGTCCTCGTCCCATTTCTCACTGCAGTCCTCGTCCCAGTCCTCGTCCCATTTCTCACTGCAGTCCTCGTCCCATTTCTCACTGCAGTGCTCGTCCCAGTTCTCACTGCAGTCCTCGCCCAGACCCCACTGCAGTGTTTGTACCAGTACTCACTGCAGTCCTCGTCCCATTTCTCACTGCAGTCCTCGCCCAGACCCCACTGCAGTGTTTGTACCAGTCCTCACTGCAGTCCTCGTCCCATTTCTCACTGCAGTCCTCGTTCCAGTTCTCACTGCAGTCCTCGTCCCAGACCCCACTGCAGTGCTCGTCCCATTTCTCACTGCAGTCCTCGTCCCATTTCTCACTGCAGTGCTCGTCCCAGTTCTCACTGCAGTCCTCGCCCAGACCCCACTGCAGTGTTTGTACCAGTACTCACTGCAGTCCTCGCCCAGACCCCACTGCAGTGTTTGTACCAGTCCTCACTGCAGTCCTCGTCCCATTTCTCACTGCAGTCCTCGTTCCAGTTCTCACTGCAGTCCTCGTCCCATTTTTCACTGCAGTCCTCGTTCCAGTTCTCACTGCAGTCCTCGTTCCAGTTCTCACTGCAGTCCTCGTTCCAGTTCTCACTGCAGTCTTCGTCCCATTTCTCACTGCAGTCCTCGTCCCAGTTCTCACTGCAGTCCTCGCCCAGACCCCACTGCAGTGTTTGTACCAGTCCTCACTGCAGTCCTCGTCCCATTTCTCACTGCAGTCCTCGTTCCAGTTCTCACTGCAGTCCTCGTTCCAGTTCTCACTGCAGTCCTCGTTCCAGTTCTCACTGCAGTCCTCGTCCCAGTTCTCACTGCAGTTGGCCAACCAACCAAAAAGCTAACTGAGGGCGGAGGCCTGCGCAAGCGCAAGCATCGTCCCTACCTAGGTGAAACCATTCCTGCGCACAAGGCGCATTGCTGGAAATGGTAAACAGTCTTAATATAAGAAACCGAAATTTTGCTATTGCTAACAGGGTTACGTCGTGGCGGGAGCCTCGACCATTCAAACTGGGATCCGTTGCTGCTGATGGGAGGTCATCCCGTCAGGCAAGTTGTCCAAAGGAATTTGGTTGGTTGGATCTCCGGGGTTTGAACCCAGAGAGGGAGGGGCCGTTTCGGCTGAAGGCCTCTGCGGCATGGGGGGAAGATCACTTCAGCTGATGGCCTCCGTGATCGGGGTGGGGGTGGCGGGCCGTGCCCCTATTAAGTTATACCCTGGCATTCGCCTTACAACTGAGGAAAGCACGAAAAACCTCAGTCAGGGTAGCCGAGTAGTCTAACCACTCGTTGTGCCGACTTGGCCGTCTTTTGGGGACGGCCTCGGCTGGCCTGCTGAACATCGGTCGCCCTCGGTTGCCCTTGGGCGACCTCTGGCAGCCCTCGTTCGACACGAGTCCCACTGGACACAACCAAAAAGCTAACTGAGGGCGGAGGCCTGCGCAAGCGCAAGCATCGTCCCTACCTCTCTCCAGGCTGTGCCGGTGGGGGTCTCGTCCACTCCCAATCCTCGCTCTGTCCAATCTCCAATCCCACCACTGCAGTTGGCGGTTGGCAACTGCTATTTATACCCATACAACGCGTGACGTCACGTATTGCGCAACAGTGAGAAAAGGCGCTCAATTCGGTTCATTCCGGCGTGCATAAGAAATGAAAAATGAACCTTATGGCCTGCCAATCGAGACTGTTGCACGTCTGTGTCACAGGTGTGCTTTACGAATTCCAATCTTTCTCGCGCAGGTTTTCGTATTTTATAAGAACGACTGCGTTTCGTATTTACACATTATTTGTAGTTAAAGAAATTCAAATTTCAATTACTCAAAGTTATAATTTGGTTACATTCCATCCTAAATATACAAAGTCAATAATTAATATTAAATACTTTCTGTGTAAAAGGAAATAAATTTAAAGGTGATGAAAAGAGGCTTGAAGTAAATTTTGTAATTTAATTTGCCCTTGTTTAAAATTATCGTCGTATTTTATTATACTCGTACTTGTTTAATTTTAAAGACGATTTTTGAGGGGCCCGGGCGCTGTTGAACCCATCGCCCCTGCGACAGGGAAAATGTTTCCTTGCTTCGAATCCCGATTATTCATTTTGACCAATGAGAGATCACAGGAAGGTCAGAACTCTGGGGAAAAGTGTCCTGGGTTCGATTTCCTTCAAGGGCGGTTCCTGTAGCTCGGAAACTAAGCGAGACAGAAGAAGGGCGCCAGGATCAGAGTTTTTTGCTTCGAAGAGGAGATTTCGGAAAGGAAGGCCTCGACACTGAGTTCGAGTCCCGACAGGATGGTTTCTGTTCACTGGAACGCAACCGCGATAAAAGAATGACGTCAATGAAAAGTTCTTTAGTTTCGGAGAGGAAATTTCGGGGTCTAAGGTCACAGACACGGATACACAGTCCTCGGTTCGAGTCTCTATTAGGTCGTTGGTTTCCATGATTTTTTATTTTTACCCCCAAGGCTTCCTTCACTGTTTTGAGGTGTTGGCGGACATTAGCCACGAGGGCTGAGATACACGTAGTTTGATGGGTAAATATGAGCTGCCAATACACTATACAAGGGTGCACAAAATGTGTCCAAAATTGGAATGTGCAGTTCAAATTCACACACATGACACCAGCACTGCAGTATTTCCAAAGAAGTCTGTGGGCCAGGTGCTGGTAAGAATGTGAGACTTCAGAAATGTCTGACGCACACACACAAGCTCATAAATATATCAGAAATCAAACAGCTCACAAAACGCATCTGATAAAACTATCTACAAATCTGTGCACGATAACTGTCACAGAAATTAGAAACATCAATACCAAGCTTGTCTTGTTACGTTGATCTGTGTCTTATGCTTCTTGGTTCAAATTTAATATATATATCGGGTGTGCGATTTATCAAATCTTTCACAGCCTTACAAGTGCCTTTTGACCTGACCAACTGGACCATTCCCTTGTACGACATTTAGAAGCACAAGCAACTTGCTTTGGTCTCTGGAGTATCAGCGTGCACATTCTATACCTAAATACTGTTCAAGATTAAACATCCTAATTCTAGGCATAACTTGTACTAATTACACGGCCACAGGAATCTGGGAGTCTAAAATGTCAAATTTCGTAAACTGGGAGTAAAGTAGGTAATAATGCTAATTCACTTTATTGATAGAGCTACCAAAACCGGCTGAACTTCTTTATTGCCCCGAGAGATGGCTCAGCGAGTATGAACCCAGCTCTCCTCGACAATCAACGCTCATAGTACCAAGACTACTCAATAGAGTGCATCCGCTGCCGCACAATAATATTGATTTTAGTTGGACAGATTTCGCCTGCGTGAAAGAACGCTCTATGGAACACAGATTTTAAGATCACGAATGAAATGAGGCAGCGAAATTTATTTTACCCATTACTTTTACGAGCTGCATACGGACTTGTCCCTCTGATCCAGTAACCAAATCAGCCAACATTTCTTCATTAAATCTGGCGTGAACAGAGTGCACTGGAAGCCTTTTTAAAAAGTAATTAGATTTGTGTCAGTCCAGCGGAATTCGGCGTCCTAATTCACAATGTTCTTTATTAAAATTGCCAAAAAATGAGATTCTGGAACGAACTGTGGATTAATATAAGCCACAAAATACAACTATAAAATTGTCAAGTCCAAATTGTAGGCATGTATGAAAAATATAATACCCACCTATCATATTGGCCAACATAGACATATGCTTATTTTGCATGCATCGCGTTAAAGAACAAATGAGCGTAAGAAAAAGTCATTTGTCTTTTATCTTTGATTGCGCTTAGTCCAGCTGAGGTCGTTGCAAATATTCCGTCAAAGTCAGAGGCCACGCCCAACATTTCGGAACAATTTCTCATTCTCACGGCCTGGAATTGTTAGCCCCGCGACGACCCAAAGGTCGGAGAATCACCCCTTGTCGGCTGTCCGCGAATGCTTATTCGAAAACTCCGTATCTGGCGGCCATAATCAATCGTGATCCTGGTTTTGTGTGGACTACGGGGCGAAGTTCCCGCCCTCTCTGCGGCCAGTCTGTTTCTGGGGCTCAGCTAGCCTCGTATCCCCTGACCACCGAGGGTAAAGCAGGCCGAAGCGTGAAGATGACGCTTGAGCACAGGAACAATCATCGCATCAACGAATTATCTGACGCAGAATCGGAGTCAACGCCAGAAAATTCTCTAACTTAACGAAAGTTAAACCACGAAGTACTCAAGACAAAGCTGACAGGTTATCCAAGCGATATTCAGTTCGAATCTCGTACGAGCCAATCCCCACCTTGTCGAAGGCAAATTCCTCAGCAGTTCCTCAAATCCATTCACAATTCATAACAAACTTTGCATCCGCCATTCGAAGCCGCCTGTGAGATTATTGAAATTCTGTGGCACCATAATCTAAAAAAAAATAGATCCAATTCCTGTCCCCTCTTAAAACACGCCCAAAATATCGGCTTCATCCAATCGCAGTAGACTAACATGTTGGCACCGGCTAACCCCAGCTTCCTGGTTCTTCTCAGTTACTTTAAAGCAGGCACAGAATATACTCCCGAATGTAATGACCGCAGAAACCAACATCCTAACAGAGACTCGAACCGAGGACTGTGTATTCGTGTCCGTGACCTTAGACCCCGTAATTTCCTCTCCGAAACGAAAGAATTTTGCCTTGGCGTCGATTTCTTTTCGTGGGTGCTTTCCCGTCAACAGAAACCATCTTTGTCGGGTCTCGAACTCGGTGTCGAGGCCTTCGTTTCCGAAATCTCCTCTTCGAAGCAAAAAACTCTGATCCCTTCTTCTGTCTCGCTTAGTTTCGGAGCCAAAGGAACCGCCCTTGAAGGAAATCGAACTCAGGACACTTCTTCCAGAGTTCTTGCCTTCCTGCGTTCTCTTATTGGTCAAAATGAATAATCGGGATTCGAAGGAAGGAAACATTTAAATATTTAATATTAATAATTGACTTCTTACATTTATGATGGAATGTCAAAAAATTATAACTTTGAGTAATTCAATTTGTATTTCTTGAACTACAAAGAATGTGTAAACATGAAACGCAGGTGCTCATATAAAATACTAACAGCTGCGCGAAAGATTGGAATTTGTACAGCATATCTGCGATGTTCACGTGCAACAATCTCGGCCGGCATGCCATAAGGTTCATTTCTCATTTCTTATGCACGCCAGAATGAACCGTATTGCACTCCCTCTACTGACTGTTGCGTCACAGGTTATGTAGGTATAAATACCAGTCCACACCCCCCACTACTCTACTCAGTGGTTGGTTGGCTCTCCTCAGTGTGAAACGAATGGTGGTGTGAGCAGCTTCTAGAACAAGATAAGTCTCTATATAGTGAAAATCTTTCCTGCAACGTGTTTAATTTGTTATTCAAATCTTGCTGCCTGCGACATGGAGGTCTCCAGCTCTTCACAATGGGTGAGCCTACTTATTATTAATATTATTATTTCGTTATCTTGAGGGATTTTATGTCATTCTTAAGAATTCAAATGCTAGCAGCAACACACGTCCGCCATCATCAACAAAGTTACTTGAATTCCGGCTAAGCTAAACAGCTGATAGGGACCTATGACTGGGTCACTTGTCGCATTCAGACATTGTTAAAGGTTGTTTTCAGTCTTAATTTTTTCTAGAGGAAAGTTATTGTTGAGTGAACAGCTTAATTTCTCAGGATCGTTGTTTTGTATTACAGATTAATCATAAACTGACTTGTATATTGCAATTAAAGCTTTGAAACGTTTCCTAACATGCTAATTTTAAAGGTAAATCATTGATTACAAGGAAGGCCTCGTTATCTGACACAGCCTTAATTTCTCTTTCTATAAGTGAGGTCTTCTTAATATTTTCTGGCAGAAACGAAAATCGATAGCAGTGCAGGACAAACAGCCAAGGCACATGCGATTTGTGTGTGACTGGGACAACAATTTCATAATAAATATTAACCTCATGAAGTTGCAGAGAATTCTTGGACTATAAAATGACTCATTTTTTGTCTGTCCTCAGGTAAACCCTGCTGAAACTGAAGACACGAGGATCACTTGCTTCTTGATGAACAGGATTAGGATGCTGGCAGCAGAGAGTAAGTGTGGTTTAATTCCGTGCATGCAGTAAGTTGTGGAGTACAGTCCGTAAACCTCGTCAGTGTGATGTTTATGTACGTCTTTCTAGATGTCCAGATATGCCCCCCAGACTTCCAGCAACTCTTCATTATTTTAAGTGATTTTGTCAGAAGGAAAACCAAAAAATGTTAAATGCATTGCAATTTTGCTTTTTTAATAGTCATTCTCAGACATTTTAAATTTGCTGGACTTCAAAGAATCGTTTTCTAGTGAATTATGTACGTTTACTTTGCTCTCTGAGAGTTGAGACCAAGATTAATTTTGTGTCCACGTGTACCTTGCGCCTCAGTCACAAGTGACGAGGATGAGGTCTGTCTGATGGTCCCCCAGGGTAGACACCCATCCCTCTTTCGGGAAGACTCGATGAGTGCCAGGCTGTTTAACGACGTCTTCGTTAAGAAGAATGTTTTCCGGTGACCAGCATGCAAATCCCAGTTTTAAACACTGCAAATAGCAATCAGTAATGCATTGCGTAAGAGACACTGGTTTTTCCAACTGGAAGTGACTCCTAAACTGAATTTGGAATTTGATCACGGGCAAGAAAAATGCAATTTCAAAATTACAAACTCTTATTACAGTTCATTTTTTTTAACTAAACTAACTCTTTTCTTTACGTAGTAATACTTAACTCCTGAAGCTGTTTCTTGAAATAACGTCACATGAGGAATTTAACAGACCATTTGATGCAGTCGTGAATTGTTACAGACACGGAACTCAAAAACCAAATCTTGTTTGAGCGCCGGCAAGGGGAGAAACACAAAGTCAGTCTCCGAGCCGTCAGAGAGGAGAAGGAGAAACTGAGGAAGGAAAGAAATCTGCAGGCTGAGCAGATCAAGGAGCTGCAAGCAGAAAGTATGTTTGCTCTCATTCTATTTAAGTACTAAGTCAAAGATTACAGGCTGCAAATTGCCTCAGTATGAAATTCTGTTCATTACCATGTTCCTGCATGTCTCATGAGATATCGAGATATTCTCCTAGGCATTTTGTTATAGTTACCTTCGCCCTGAGTTGCAGACTAATTTATGTACCCAAAGAAGAAGAGAGTTTGCTCTCATATTTTGACCTCGAGCCTTAGGAGGTGAAAGGCATTAAAGTTTGAAATTATCCATTTCACAAAACATTTCGGTTGCAATCTCTGACCTGAAGAAGGCAACTCCATTGTTAGTCGAAATGTGGGATAATTTTCAACATTATCAGCTGCCACTCTTTACACCTAAGGCTGCATGAGACATGGGTTTCTGGTCTTCGGAAAACCCTCTCGTCTTTTTCCATCTTTACATTCGTAACAGTTTCGAAAGACAAACTTTCTTGTTTGTTAACATATAGTCAAAAGAGGAATTTTACTATCTAAAATAATTATCGATTGTTACAGACTTTGCTGCAACACAGCTAATTGAGAAGCTGAAGGCAATGAAGGATGACAAAAATCAGGTACGTTTAAACTTTCTGTTGCATTGTGGGGCATGGCTCTGAGTTATTCTGTGCATTAATGAACGATTCCTTGAAATCGTAAATACTAAACAGTAACTGAAAATTGTCAGATATTGGAAAAATGAAGAGGTAAGTGCTTTCTAAGGCGTGTAAATAAAAGTGAGAAGTCAAATCCATTTCGGACTGAATTATTTGTTGAAGAGGAGGAGAAGGATTTCATCTGTAGCTGTCAGAGTGTAGTTTGTAGGACGAAGTATAGCTTAAGGCAGTTACTCGGTGACTCGCGATGTCGATGGGGTCGGACACAAGTATTCCCTGTCAAAAGAGAGGGTACCCAAGGCTTTTACGGATGAAATAGCATAATTTGGGTGTATCATCTTTCACTGATGATGCAGTTGTGAACATATAAACTGTGATAGAAAATAATAAAGTGAACAGTTCTACGTCAACTGCAGCAGAAGAAATGTTGTATTTTTTGTGAGAGGTGATGAACACAACACCTGGAGCCTAATTTCAGTCATGTACTGTTTAGGGCTTTATACATACAGGTCTCTTATTATCTGAGCTGTAGGAAGCATCGAGTAATGTATTAAATGCATGATTAAAGCCAGAAAATGGAAAAATTGTACGTAATACTGTGATCAAAACAACATTTAAGAGTGAACACTTTTGGTTAATGTTGTGTTGCTTTGGTGTCATTCACAGCAGCCTGCAGCAAGGCCAGCCACTGAAACTACAAACACCATGAGCACCAGGCCGGTCATTGAAATTAAACTCAATGAGGTGAAACTGGCGAGATGTGAAAACGCCTGGCGACCTGGGCGAAGGAAGCCGGCGACCAACGAGCAGGCTGCCCAGACTCAGGTATGTTCCTGGCATTCATTTAAGGACAGGATCCTGGAAACAGTCAATAATGCTGTATCTGCCCCAATGCAAGATGGCTGAAAGGAACAGTCCTGCTCTAAGTCTACTCTAACTAACTAGGTGGCTTATTGAAACTGAAGGTTCATCACCAAATTAAGGAACAGGCAAAATTGTAGGTCTATATTTCAATCTTGATGCTCTTAAAGATCAGACATTTCGATCTGAGAAGCTGCAAGCATTTCCGGAATTCGTCTCCTCCTAATTTCCTCATCACTTCTTATTGGAACTTTGCCACACTAAAAAATAAACTTCCTTTTTGCTTACTCTTTGATTTTAGAAGCAATGTTTACCTTTCCAAGTGTTTAATTGCATATAATGAGTATGCATTGTAATTATATTTCTCAATAGACATTGGCTTCTCATGACAACAGACTTCTTCTTCGGTGTAGACAAAACGCGGCTGGACGGCGCATGCAGAGCAACTGGCTCTAGGTTTTAATCATCTCTAAGAAGGCTTTAAGGAAGTAAAACATGTTTCACTTTATTTCTGTGTTTGCGTTCTGTCAGATGATGAGAGGGAACTTGATGTTGCAGGAGCTGTTAAAGAAGGCTCGCAGTTTGCTCAACAAACTCACGCCTGACAAGTTTGACAAACTTGTTTCCCAGGTCCAGGCTCTGCCAATTGACAGCAGCGATCGCCTGAAGGGCGTCATCGACCTCATATTTGAAAAGGTGAGGCACCGGTCTTTAGCAGCTGATACATTCAGACAGAGACGTCATATTGATAGAAATTCCCTTCTTTTGTAACTTTGCAGCTCAATTTCTTAAATATTGAAGTTATCCTCAGTGTAGTATTGGAGACGCTAGGGGCAAGTGAAAATTATAATTGTTACTGTTCACTATGATAATAATCTTAAAAAGCAGTAAGCTGATTGTTCTCTCTTTAAATTCACCTCCAAGCTTAGAATTTATCTGCTCTCATCTAAAAATGTTTATCTTATGCAAGAAAATTAAGGCTGTCATGAAATGTGTCTTGCATCTGACTGAGATTTTGAGTTTCTCAGGTTTAAGGGATTAAGATTTACTTTTGTTGAAGCTTCATTTAGGTGGCCATCATTTCATAAATTTAGTTTATGTAACGTATGCTCAACAGAGTTGTTTTTCATAAATATAACATGAGAGCAAAGTGATAATGTTGTGTGTTTTTATGTGCAGGCTGTTGATGAACCAAAGTTCACAGAGATTTATGCACGAATGTGCAAGGTTCTCTCCAGCATGAAAGTTCCGGCAGAGCGTGGGAACAATGGCGAACCAGAGGTCACCTTCAGGAAGTTGCTGCTAGGTCGATGCCGGGCAGAATTTGAAAAGAATCCTGAAGCAGAAATAAATCGAGAAGCCAGACAGAAAGAGATTGAGGAAACAGCAGACCCAGTAAGTGCTTCTCTAATGTCTTTGTCTACGGTCATATGTTACTACGCTTCTGTCCACAGATTGGGAATAGCTCCGTCTGCTTGATCGAATGGAATAGATGTCTCCTCCCTTTTTGCTTGAAGATGAATATCTATCATTTGAAAAATTATTATTCAATATGTTGTTCAGGTTTTAAGACTTCTTGAAAGACAAGAAAGAGACATAATTGATAAAGACTGAATGTAGAATGCACATAAACTTAATTTAAATTATTATGATATAAATGGTACCTCAAGATGAAAAAACATTTTCCTAACTTCTTAGGTTAGTTTAACTTCCTATAATGAGCACTTAATGTACTCATTTTTTTTCCAAATGTTGTAAACTCTCATAATAATGGACTCCTGCTGCACTTGACATTTCTCATTAGCTCATGACGTTTTTTGGGGGCGTAAAGGCAGGGGGCTTCTTGACCGGCTGAGTATCGTGGACACAAACTTTAAAATGCAAACTTACATATGTTGAAAGCTGTGCATTAAAGAAGGGCTCTTACAAGATACCATCAAAAAAGGCGATTTCTAATCTTTTCTACTTATTTTTTCTGCAGGCAAAGAAAACCGAACTACAGCAGGAACTGCGAAGGATACGAATGAAATCAATAGGAAACATCAGGTAACTTACATTTTTCTTTGTGATTTTGAAGCTCTACATTTGATTCATCAGTGACTCTGAAAGTAGTGAACTTAAGAGTTGTGAATTAGGACAAGACACTGAGAGGAAATTTGAAATGTTAATGGGTTCTTGCCCTCCAGTATGCAAGTGTTCCACAAAATCCAGGACTAATTTCTAAATGTGCTTCATAATGCTGCTGCTTACATGATCACACACTATCATAAAGTCTCCACTTCCTCGGTATTTCTTCTTCTTGGTATTTGCATCGTGAAATGGCACTGATGGCTTACCTCCATACAGAATCAAATGCAAATTACATAAAAATAATTATTTAATTTGAAATTTTCAATATTCTGTCTCAGCTGTTTTATATTTATAAACAGATACAGATTTTTACAGGACCACGTACAGAAATATTATATTTCACCTCAAAAATATATATCACACACAAGACACTGATTAAATTCCATCTATTTAAACAAAAGTTCTCATTATTTTAAGGCACAAATCTTTCTGTACCTTGTAGAGGCAAAGAACCTCGTTTCTCTTCTGTTCTTTGGACTTTTACTATTGTCTTAACTCAACCCAAGTGACATATTCTTCACTATGTTACAGGTTTATTGGCGAGCTGCATAAAGCAGATATGCTCGCCACAAGCACCATGCAGCATTGCATTAAACGTCTCCTTACCAAAGAAGACGAACATTCCTTGGAGTGCCTCTGCACTCTTCTGATGACGGTCGGCAAGGATTTGGAGAGCAAGAGCCAAGTATGTTTGTTTTCATTTTGGAATACTTTTAGTTTTAATTTGCAGTTCTCCTACCGTGTAATTTATTGCCTTCCTTTGGGCTCTATGATGACCACAGGTTTATACGGAAAGTACAATGCAAAAAGCAGTAAGTGTGTCCCTTTGATCTCACTGACTTTCTGGCTTCCATTTTGTAACATGTTATACATTCTTTGCACAAAATCATAGCGAGAAGGCATTATGGGCTGGTCGCACCTTCTCGTCCATCTGTCTTTCCAGTCCATTCAATTCGAGAACCAATGGACAGACTAGGATGAAATTTGATATGGAGTTTGTGGTATTCTGCACGACCTCGCATAATCCTATTTTGAATATCCTCCTAGGTAGAAAGTCAGGTGCTGCAATCTGGTGGCCAAATTGGGAACTGTCACAGAAGGTGGATTCGATGCTTGAAAGTGCACATTGTAAAGAACGCGTGAGGATGTTGCATCTATTCTGATATGAAATACCTTTCTGAGCTCGCTGACAATATTCTGAATAGTGTTTCTGTGTGATAAATGATCACCGTGACATGTTCTTCTGAAATTCTTCATACTCTTCTACACTCTAACATGTTTCATATAAAGACGCCTCATGCCGTGACTTCAACGGGAATCTTGCTCAGTATTTTGTTACACTTTTACGTTTCCTCTCATCACCTCTGCTGAATCATGTCAGAATTCACTCAGTCCTGACAGGACAAAGCAGGAATCTGATCGAAGGGTCATGTCTAGGCTCAGCCACCAAAAATCTCGGTTTATGCCTTAGTTTAGATGAGACACATACTTACGTTTTGTTCGAGACAGCAACCTTCAGCTCTCAATTTAAATTTACACGCGCCTTCCCACACAGCAAGTTCTATGTGAACTACATGAGTAGTGGCAGAATTTTCTAGTTTTATGTGTAGGCTTATAAGCGTAAGAAGTTAATTATGCCCATGAAATGTGACTTTAAATTTTTGTTTTCTTGCAGGATCTGTCTGAGTTCCTTCATACAATGAAGGAACTAACAAATAAGAAGGCGATGCTCTCTAGCAGAATAAAGTTTAAGATCGACTACGTCATCGACCTGAAGCAAAGCAACTGGGCTCCAAGGAATGGACGTTAGATGAGATTTTTTAAATAAATAAATTATTTAGTTTTTTTGTTAAATACTTCAGTATTTAAATAGTAAAATAGTTTAGTTCTTTGTAAAATAGTTCAATTGTTTATTTTTTGTTAAATAGTTTAGTATTTAAATAGTTAGACTGTTCATTTTTTTTTGTTAAATATCTGAATTGTTCACATTTGTTAAATAAATAAATAATTTAGTTTTTTTGTTAAATACTTCAGTATTTAAATAGTGAAATAGTTTAGTTCTTTGTAAAATAGTTCAATTGTTTATTTTTTGTTAAATAGTTAAATTATTTAATGTTTTCTGAATTGTTTCTAATTAATATATTTAAGAATATTAAATAAAAAACATGTTCATAAACTTTCCTGTTATTATTTTAGCAAAGTAATATTTCAACGAACTTGTCGCCCTCATTGCACTAGTGGTTAATGTCGTCGCCACTGGACCCAAGGTACGCGAGTTCAAACACTGCTGAGGTTGATGGAATTTTAAGGGGTGATAAAAATCCATAGAACAACTTCCTTCGGAAGGGAACTAAAGCCGGCGGTCCCATGCCGTAGATTTATGGCACAAAAAACAATGAACGAGATGTTTCCTAAGCAAAACTCCCTGGCCATTTCTCACACAAGTCTCTCCTGATTCCTATTAGATGGCTATAGCAGACAAAGATAAGGATTGAGTAGAAATTGTGCAGAGGCAGTGGGCTGGTCGCTCACTACTGACAAATGCACACTTCGAAAAGACCAGGAAGACAGAATATCCTATCTGCATTACTATCGAAGAAGCAGTGCAGATATATAAAACTATACACGGACTGAAAGATGACTCTACCGAGTACGAAGCACCATTAAACAAGAAGGAATGGTCTCATCCAGCGGAAAGAATAACTCTTGATGAAGTGAAAGACTTCAATAAATACACTGTGGAAATCTATATAGATGGAAGTAAACACCAGGAAAGGTGAGCGCTGCCGCTGTTATCTTCAAAAATGGAGAACTAATTCATAGCTTAAAAACCAAGTTACCCGATCATTGCTCAAACAATCAAGCTGAGCAGATCGGAATTCTAGAGGCCTTGGATGCAGTAACAACTTTAAGGGAAATCAGCATTGAGGAAAGAATAGTAGCGGTGTACACAGATAGTCCAGTTTCTCTCGATCTACTAAAACACAACTTCAAACATGGCTTTGTAATATCTGAGATAAGAAATAGATTAAGGAATCTCAAAGATCAAAATTGGACTATTCATTTTGGGTGGATCAAAGCACACATCGGAATTTTCGGTAATGAAAAAGCAGACAGATTAGCGAAGGCAGCAGCAGAAGATGGTGGAAATGTAGTATATGCAAAGAAGCCTAAAAGTACAATTATTAAAGAAACAAAGGAAGAAGGGATTATAAAATGGCAAAATGAGTGGAGCGCCACCAATAAAGGAGCAGCATGCAAGAAATTATTCCCGTCAGTGTGACAAAGAATGAAGCTAAATATTGAAATAAGTCCTGAACTGGCAGCAATGACGACTGGACATGGCAAAAACAAATCATATCTACACAGGTTTGGAATCATTGACGACCCAACATGCTCATGCCTGAAAGCAGCACAAACAGTGGATCACCTCATCTATGACTGCGATAAACTACAACAACCAAGGCGGAACTTAATAGATGCAATAGTCAGGAATGGTGGCACATGGCCAGTGTTGCATGAAGAAATTGTTCAGAAATGTTTAGGTCATTTTAATAAATTCATTAAATCCATTGATTATAATGCAGTTTTGCATAGGAACATAGGTGCAAACGGTGGCAATGGATCATGATATTAGAGTTGTATACTCTGTTAACGTGCTATATATTAATGCATGTAATATTGCAATCTTGTAATGGGGCATGCTGAATAAATGTAAATAAAAAAAGACAGAATACTTTAACTTGGTATCGCAAATACACGAGTGTGTGTACTGAAACATTTAGCAATAATATTCTGGTGTGGGGGAACATTTTTTATTTCAACATTCTCAAGATAACAGATGATCGCTGCTACTTGCACTACATGACTGAAACTCTGAATACATGCTCTTGTTGGAGATCCAAAACAACCCAAAAGGCTCAAAATTTTAATCACTTTTCGCTTATGTAAGACATGTTTAATTTGGACCACAGTTTAACAACGCACTCTTCTGCATTTGTCTTATTACCAGTTATCTTTGGTTCTATGTAGGATTTGAGGTTGTGATGATGCAAGCAATTTTTACTTTTTATTTTATTATACAGGTACGAAAACCTAGCTCTGTTCTGCTAACTTCTCACTGGAGTCCGCTTGCATGTTTACAAATATAAACAATTAGTCCTAATTAATGACCGTAATAAAATAATGATTATCTGGCTTGCCACTTTGAATCACAAGATCTAAACTCACAACACTAATAAATATTTCACTTACGCTTACAGTATCATCATGGTACTACAGACTAATTATTCCATGCTGACATCAAAGACACAAGTTATTTGAATACGCAAAATCAAATTAACTCGCACTGTCACTGCATAATTCACCTCATTTAAAAGGCTCGTCCAATGTTAGATAGAGGTCTCTTTAACGTGTTTTATTCACGGCACTCCCAGTATCGAAGAACATATACTCATAGCTGAGTAGGTAACACACACAAAGCACGTTAACTTTGTTAATTGAAGTATCATTACGCAACTCTCTAACACATAAACGGAACAGACCTAGTGACACCTACAAACACAATCTGCTTTAAAAATAAACAATTCGGAGTTCTACAGTGTAAACAGCTTTTTGGTAGCCAAACCTGTACAAAAAAATTAAATATATTTTTTACATATAATTGTAATTAACTTATATAGAATATCTTCTTACTTTCATAAACATTTTTCCTAAATAATACTTAGCAGTGATACAGATTACAGAATCTTACTGTCAGAACTTCTATTAAGAATAGTCTTTCTGATATTCCTTATTTAATTTAGTACAATTTCGCTTATGCTTGTGTTTCAATAGTAACTATTAACAAATGGCCAATTTTCATTAAAATCATTCTACATGTACTTCTAAACTTCTGAAGTTGGATTAGTACCTACATCTTTGAATGTACTCTCCTGAAATTTTATATGATAATATGTTTTATAAAAAACATAAAACCTATGAAGCTTGTTTTTGTACAAAATATAAAACAAACAAAAATGGCCACTGTGCAAAATCAGTATTTACTAATTTGTTCAGTGCCAGTAACTAATTAATTATTGTAGCCAAAATTGTGCAAGTCGGGATGGAGTCATAAATGCAACAAGTTTTGTATAAAATTTGTACTGCAGTGTTATGCAGAAAATACTAAAATTGTACAAATATCAGTCTATAAATTCAGCTGGCTTCTCTAGACAAACATAAGGAACATATATAAGTATTACAAGTTTAAATTATAGCTACATCATTGTTATTGGCTGCAGTCATGTTTCAGTCATTTTTCCTCATTTCTTACTGTAATTTATTTAAGAGACTGCATAATAACTGTGTCTTTCTAGATTTTCCCATATAACTATTCTATCCAAAGATTAACAAGGATACATGACATATGAGAAAGAAAACTTACATTTAGAAGAGCATTGTCCAAGAAATAGAAGTGTGTGATAAAGCCTTCTTTGGACTCAGAAATTAATTGGTAGAGAAAAGATATGTACCAAATTATAAGATGTAGAATACATTCTGCTATCACATTAAAAATGTCAGTATTCTGGGGATGTACACAGTGCAAAACAGAAGAATACTCACCACATTACCAAATTTTGTGCCTCTATATGTAACACATTTGAAACCTGTATAAATGATAATGCACTCAAAGTCTCCTGTTACTGACATCAGAGGACTGTGGTCTTACATAAATTGCTGTAATCACCCTCCCACTACCTAAATACTAATCATCAGATACAATGTAGTTTAATAAAACTGAACTAACAGTGTGTGATACAATAGAACAAATTTAAGCTTCAAAATAACTACATGGACCAATTCAGAAAATTAAAAGACAATGTTATTTCCTTAGCAACTGTCATCAAAAGTGATTTCAGATGTCAGTGTGGAGGCAGTAAATGAGACAATAATGACATTAAAGTCAGTTTAAATGATGCTATAGTGAGAAAGGTTTAATTTAACAGAGTAAATATCCAAAAGTAGGCCTGTATCTCTTCAATCACTCCTAAGTAAAATAAATATTACTTTTTTAATATAAATAGTTGATAATTAATTATAGGGTTTACACAAAACACGAGCCAATAAGCACTTAATATTGGTATCTGAGTAACTCTGAAGTAAATATAGTAAATTTTTCCTAGTTTAAAAACTTACCAGATGATTGCAAAACTTTGTAGTTTTCTAGGAGATTGTAATTACGTTTTTTATCATATTCTGACATGTCATTCCACTCATTTAATGAGAAAAGGCTTGACAGTTCACTATAGTTATTCTCATCCATTATGAACTAAATTCTTATTTCACTTAATATAAGAAATACATCATCACCATTTTCATAATTAAATAAAATGATTCCGTTTATTCAAACATGGCTGTATGCCAACACTTCACACGTGTCATAAATTATATTAACATTTAAATTAAACCTGTTCACACGCGTTTATTAACAAAGGGAAAAATGAACACCTATCCACATATATTATAGAAAAGGGAAGAAAGAAAACTTGTAACACAATTACAATTAAACTGAAACTATTATTTTCTAACACTCTAAAATTGGTTCCAAATTCTATTGAAAAAACTAAATATTCATTCTGCACCAATAAGAACTTATATTACGTAAACGAAGAATTAAACTAAATAAATAAATAAATTGGAGGGAAAAATAGACACAGTAACCAGAACTTATGTGATGTAATAGTTAATCAAACAAATTAAAATTAATTCGCAGATACCCTTCACTGAACACTATGCAATCACATATTCTAATTCCATAGTTACATTAAAGAACTATGCACAGTGGTAAAGATGCTAATGCACAAAATCTTGAGTGATGCTATTACTGTTTTCGGCCGAATTGGCGGCTGGAGCTTGCACCAATCACAAGTACTCTTCCTTGGCAGGAAGTAATGGAGGGAGGTGAGGAAACAGAGCACAGTGGTGCAAGATGTGGCATTGGTTTCCGCTTAATGGTTATAACACTACTCAAAGTACACGTAAGAACTGGCAACAATGAACGATATAATATTATAAAATAAAATCTCCTTTAAAGTACTAAATGTATTTACCAATGTCGAAAATTAATTCAAACGTATACGCACATATCAAACCATCAAAATTTGGAACAATGTAGTGTACATTTTAAACGGAGTAGCGGAAGTGGGGCGAATCGCGCAAACGCAGCCATTCAAGTCAGTTGCTGTTCTGTGAGTTACAGGAGTGTGAAAGTACGCAATGGAGATATTCGACACTGAATTATTCATCCATGAAATTGAGGCCCGCCCAGCTATCTGGGATATGCGGTCAGAATTATACAGCAACAGGACAGAGAAAACAAAATCCTGGGAAGAACTCTGCCAACTGTTTGATGCCAACTTCAAGGAGAAGAGTATAAAAGAAAAAAATATTACGGGTGAGTTAATATTTGTTGATTTTTGTATATTGATACACATATTTATTATAAATACATTGTATACGTACATACGCGTAAGTACCTAATTTCAATATTGCATTCTGTTTTCTTGCCACTGTACAGCTCCCTCGTTTATGAAGTAATCTTTCAATATGTCCCGAGTAGTGATTGATCGTAAGTTGGGCATGTCTGTGTTTGCAATGTCTTCGAAACCACGTACGTGTAAAGTATCGTGGAAATTGTAGCCATCTCGTTGACGAACAAAATTATGTAACACACAACATGCTTTTACTATGTCTTCATCGAAATGTACAGATGTATTTAAAGGACGGTGCAATATCCTCCACTTACTAGAGAGTATGCCAAATGCACACTCAATGCAACGTCTATAGTTAAATATTTTTTTCGCAACATCTAAATGTTTCCCAGAATAGGGCCTTAACATGTGTTGTGAAAGACCACCAAATGCTTCATCGCCAACAAACGAATAGTTTACCGGTCGAGAGGTACCCATAACGGTAATTTCCTGTGACGGAGGGATGTTTAGTGATTTTCTTTCTATTTTCGTAAATAGTTCACTTTCTTTATAAATAGTTGAGTCCGATGCTTTACCGTAGGATCCGACATCCACAAATGTAAACATATATTTTGAGTCACAAACAGCTATAAAAGTACCATGGAAAAATAAGATTTATAATTATAATACAGGGATCCACTGTCTAATGGCTTAATTATCCTAATGTGTTTCCCATCTATAGTGCCCAAACAATTAGGAAAATTACAGTATTGTTGGAAGTCGCTGGCTATATTTCTCCACGAATCTTCCGTTGGTTCAGGGATGCAGACAGCTTTCAAGTGATGCCAAATAAGTTGACATGTTTCTCTCACAATCATTTTTGCTGTAAACAAATTCAAAATCACCAAACGAACATCCTATGCTTAGATACCTGGAAAAAAGAGAAGATATTAAAAATATAAACCACAGATGTAGATCCAATCAATAAAGTATTCCTTATGTTTAAACATGTAAGAAAAGAAATATACGTACAACTACGATGACACACACAAAACATCGCACTTCTACATTTCATAGGCCAGGTAGGATGACAAAAGTTCTTTATTTAAATAAAAATATTGTTTTGTTTCAGCTGCTAAATTGCAACGAAAATGGAAGAGTCTGCGTGACTGTTACAACAGAGAACGTGCGAAGCAAATGAATGTTAAGAGTGGATCTGCAGCATCAGGCAGGAAACAATATGTCTTCTTTGATCAACTTTGTTTTTTAGCCGTACTACAAGAAATAAGACCAGTTTCCGATCGACAACCAGATATTGGTCGAGAAGGAGATGCGGCAGAAGAAATAATCCCCCCAAAGAAACATAAAAAAAATGTCTCGAACACCGAAAAGGCCGAAAATGAATTGCTAAAAAGACTCTCGGACAATTTAACAAAGAAGAAACGTCATTATGATGATAATGATGATCCAGATCGGAACTTTTTGCTATCTCTCGTGCCTGATTTAAAAAGCATTCACGATGACTTAAAATTAGACATAAAGGCAGACATTATCCAACTTTTTAGAAGATACAAGACCTACAGACCAATACAAAGTTATCCACCTCAACCAGCTTATTATGGATGTTCAACCCAAGCACACGACCGTGACTACGACGAGTGGGGTCCTACTCCGGGTCCTTCGCGGGACTATAGGCTAAGAAATGTGTCTATTCAAGGTTCCACGAGTCAACGAAATACACTTACTACACTGGAATCAAGTCAACCACCCACTACTACATTAGTACCAACCGCATCACCTGCTTCATCTTCAGTTCTTTCCACGACAGATAGTTCTACACTTGAGGAAATGTTCAATGACGATATTGTTCCATCAGAATAATTTTTTTTTTTTCCAAATATTTTCGTTTCTTTCCAATATCCATGCATATGTACATACCGCCAAACCTGTCTCCCATGTACTACTAAAAATGTAACTTTGCAACAGTTCCGTTAATCAAATTATAACTTCAAACAAATACAGGCTAGCATAAAACCAGAACTCAAGTATGTATTATCATACTCACGCTACTAAAATTAAACAAACACTGAAAAAATATGTTACGAACTCCACATCAGCGTAGTAAGTTATAAAACTTTACTTACCTCAATGTAATAGCAAGTCTTTCTGCAGGAGGTATGCTTTCTCTCATGCTGGTATCTTGGCGTTTTAAACGATCTTGTAACAAGGACAATAATTCATTGAATATTGTCAAACTCATTCAAAAATACTTAAAAAAATTTATCTTTGTGCCTCGGTGGGCCCCAGAGCCGGTCTGGACGCAGAGGCTAGAGGAAAAATCCTCTGCCCCCATCGCGGATTGAACCCCGGTCGTCCAGCCCGTAAGTAGTCACTGAACTGACTTGAGTTATCCCGGCTCTACTTATATATATATGTAGTAGCTTGAAAGTACACATGGGAGGTAGGAAATCAGCTCACTTATCCAGTTTCAGAGGTCCCTGCTGCCTCCACTATTAGGGCGATGATGATGGAAGAAGCATGGACCTCTGAAATGTCAGTAAACTTCTACCAGGCTACACAGCGCAACAACACTGAAGACAGAAATCTTCATATTTAAAATTTACTGTCCACAGGCTTATATCACAAACTTGCCCAATTCCTTCTTCTTTGTTTTCAGCCTCAGATGAAAGTTCATTTACATGTCTAAAAGTCTCTTAAAACCCTTGAGAATTAGCCCGACAACTTTAGGTTTCACCATACTGACCCTAGTGGTATAGTTACCAACATCGCAGATGCCAAAAAGTGGAAGTTCCCAAAGTTAGTGAAAGAAAAATGGGGGTTGCACGTAGGCAGGATAACTGATCTCCTCAGTGAGGACAGTGCCACATGACGCACCAGTCCTTGCTCCTTTGTAGGGTGGTGGTTCATAGGGTAACATTAGTTTTTTCAATAATGACACAAATAAGAAAAAGGAAAACCATAACATTTAATGTATCAATTCACAATTTTTCACATGTATATTGAGACATACAATAGACTGAAAAATGCCCTTTCATAAGCTAACAAATAATTTTCTGATGATAGATTCACTTAACAAAAGCTTCTGCTGGTATTGTCCCTTGCTTACTCATTACAATTAACATATATATCGTTTGCTGAATATCCCAGTTGCCTTCATGAAGACACTTTCGTGCCCACTGCATATTCATTCCAGTCTGAGCGGCAAGACCATCTACCATCCGCTGCTTCATTCCATCATCTATAAGTTCAACCTGACGAGATGCTGCAACTGTAACCCGTGTGGTTGATGGTAACATTTCAGCTGGCCCTGAAGTTCTCAGTCCCACCTCAGTTTGGTTGTCCGTTGCGCATGTCACAGAGAGCTCCTCGTTCATTATGCAGTGACCTTGGCCATGAGGCACGATGACCAGGTCCCTGCTGAATGACCTAAGAAGTTGTTTTCCTGTGGGTCCTAGTTCCCAAAATAAGCCAGTCAGTGACATCAGAATCACCTGTGGTGTGAAAACTTTGAGGTTCGTGACAAATGAATTTGGAACATGCTGCGTCTTTGGCAGCTTGGAAAGACAGGCGATAATATCCCTTTTCCCATGATACGATGACTTCTGTCCTCTACTGTCATCTTTCACACTAAGAAAATTCAGGCTCTCTGTGACATGTTTTACAAACTCAGAAGTGTTTTCAGAACTCTGATCCTGCACATAAGTTGATGTCAGTGACAACATGGAATTGTCAAGATAAGCACCGGCCAGTTGTTCCCTGTTATTATTATCATAAAGTTGGTAGTACGCTGCCAGGAACCGATGGACGAAGCTTCTGCCTTCTTCTGGACACGAGTAGTTCTCATTAATTGTTGGCATCTGTAGGGGTTCACTAACATCAGGCTTGATCGGTGGTGACAGTTCAACTCCGTCAAGCTTCAACAGTTTTGGAAACCTCTTCTTCACGTCACGTATATATGCGTTGTGGTCTTGATATTTGTCTCGGAGAGGATTTCCATTCAGCATTAGGTCTTCTAGGGGCAGGCTCTCTAAACAGTCCAGTTGTTGCAAATCCTGTATCCTGTTTCTTCCAATGTGAAGGACTTTGAGCTTAGGTAATTTGATAGAAAGAACACTGAGGTCATGAAGCGAGTGCAGTTTGTTGTCTGACAAATAAAGTGCTTCCAGGTCATGAACACACTCCACAATGATATCCAGTACTACCAACATCACTTCGGGCATGAACAATGGTAAAGCGTAATTGTCAATTAGATCTGAATCTGTGTGGAAGTGCGTCAGGTCTAGGGCTTTTAGGTTAACATCGTAACGCTTAGCCACCACTGTCCTTATTTTGTCCTTTGCTGCAGAATCAATCACCACATATGGTAATCCAGGCCTCACTAATACCAACAGCATATATCCAGTCATAGTTGTGATTTTCTTGTTAACACTGGCCAACTTTTCTGCAACTTTGAAATCATCAACAAAAAATGAAGAATCTCTTCCTCGAACTTTGTAACTGAGTGGAATGAATACTGTTGGTGCAATCTTGGCCATTAATGTATTCACTATGTAGTCCTTGCTGTATTTGCCTCCGTATGGAATTGTTACGTTGTACCATAATGCATCCATTTCCAGAGGTCTTTTTTGTCTGACCTGTGATGGTGTATTATCTGAAAAGAGTAGATAGAAGAATTATTAATAACACCTATTCATATTGGGGGATTATAAAGCATGGAGCTCCTCAGGGTACAATATACTTGGTCCTCTGCTTTTCCCCATACATATCAATGATTTACCACTAACCATAACCCTCACTCTAAACCCATACTTTTCTCAGATGATACTAATATTATTGTTTCACATAAAGAAATTGACTGTTTCTAAATTCTGCAGGAATTATGTCTTTGCTAGGTTGAATAAGTGGATTGCAAACAATAAACTCACATTAAATTGTGACAAAATAAATTTCATGAAATATATTCTACTACCAACAATGACTGTACACATACATATTTTATTACGTTCCATGGATCCGTAAGATAGTCAGATGACAGTAGGATGTAGAATAAGTCATAATAATAATAATAATAATAATGCAAACAAAGGATTCACCTAAAGAAATAATAAGTTAAAATTAGAACTACCCATTACACACACAAGATAATTTATCACTTATCTTCATTGACAGAGTACTAACATCATCCTACTTCAAGTTCGGCTGCCAGTTCTACGAACAGACCGACAGTGTGGCTATGGGTTCCCCACTATCACCTGTCATCGCCAATTTCTTCATGGAGCATTTTGAAGAAATGACAGTGGACAGGGTGACCCTCAAGCCACTCTGTTGCTTCCATTACGTGAACGACACGTTTGTCATCTGGCCCCACAGTCGTGGCAAGCTCGCGGAGTTCCTCAACCATCTTAACAGCATTCACGAGAGCATCCAGTTCACCATGGAGACAGAAAAGGACGGCCATATCCCATTTCTCGACATAGATATCCACCGGAAACCTGATGGCTCATTAGGTCACAAGGTTTACCGGAAACCAACCCTTACCTACCTTTACCTCAATTCCAATTCCCATCACCACCCGTCCAACAAACAGGCCGTACTTTCGACCCTGGTGCACAGGGCTAAGGCCCTTTGTGACCACGAGAGCCTACAGGGTGAACTGGAGATACTCACCACCACCTTGAAGAAAAACGGATACAGCAACCAACAGATCCAGAGATCCTCAATCCACCGCCTCCTGAAAAACCAGCCTCGGTTGCCTTCCTGCCCTACGTTGGGGCGACCTTCAACCGCATAAGCAGGCTGCTGGCCAGGCACAACATCAAGTCTGTTGGTCTTCCGCCAAAGAAAATTCCCAGTTTTCTCCGCCGGTCAAGGACGACCTAGGACTGAAGACCCCTGACGTATACAGCGTTCCCTGCGAATGCGGCAAAGTCTACATCGGCCAGACAGGCCATTCCGTTGAGGCCAGGGTCAGGGAGCACATTCGGCTCGGGCTGCCCGGAAAGTCTGCGTTTGCTGAACATCGCTTCAACATGGGACACCACGTACAGCTCGGAGGCACTTCGTTCCTCTCCTCAAAAACCGGCTACATGGATTGGATAATCAGGGAAGACATCGAGATGGAATTACATCCCGACAACTTCAACAGGGAAGATGGACTTCACCTGAGCCGGTACTGGAAGCCTCTTATTCACACTCTTCGAGTGCAAAAGCATTTTTTGGTTAATAGATTTAAGCACATTGTCTGTTAGCTTGAAGGCCGCATCTTCAGTGGATACACCTTTCCTGAAGCCAAATTGTTCGGGACCAATATGTTGTTAGTATGCATATGATGACTTAATCTATTGTACATAATCTTCTCATGCACATTAGAAAAAGTAGTTAAAAGTGAAATTGGCCTGTAATTTGTCACACTAGTTTTGTCACCTTTCTTGTACAGTGGTCTTACTACTGATATTTTAAGGCAAATGTGGATTAATGGATGACTAATTAAACCTGAACAAGCTTTCAAAATTGTACTTGTTATTTCATCACAATCTGACAAGTTTTCTAGATTTGAGGTTATGTATTATACTTTTCATATGTTTCAGTGACTGGAACAATCTTAATACCAGGTAATTTTACAGGAAATGCACCTTTTAAGAATGAAACAGCATATTCTGCCCTGTTTGATATAAATTTATGCTTTCAGTAATTGTTAGAAAAAACTTGTTGAAGGCATTAGCCACTTTTCCAGGATCCTTTACTTTTTCATTGTTTATTAGAAGAGATGGCATCTGTTCTGATAAATGTATTTTTCCTGTCTCCCTTTTTATTATATTCCACGTTGTTTTTATTTTATTGTCTGATTTTGCTATAAGTCTACTGTAATGCTGCTTTTTAGCATCTTTTATAACATTGTTCAGAATTTTACAATACTTAACATAAAATGCTCTTGCATTTGGGTCTCTACTGTTCCTACTGTAGATAAACAGACTCCTCCTATGCTTCCAAGATACTTTTATTCCTTGCGTAATCCAGTCATTCTTTATTTTGCCTGTACTTTCATATGTAATAGGAAAACTAGCTTCAAAAATATTTATAAAAGAACTGAAAAATGAGTTAAACTTTTTGTTGTTATCATTGACTTCATAAACAGATTCCAATGTTTCATTCATCAGAAGAAGCTGAAACTGCATGATTGTTTCATTATTGACTTTTATTTTCTTCTGCTACAAAGGTATCAAGTTAGTATCTGCAACAATATTATTAATCTTAATGTGCTGGACATCGTGGTCTGAAGACCATTTATTATGGAAGGAGAAGAAGTTGAGCTAAGTCTTGTTCTATCCACAATCCATGTAGCGGGTGTGAGGATAAGACAATCGAAGAAGTATAAACAACCAAATTTCTTAACCTACAAATTGACAGTAACTTAAAGTTGGAAAAACATATTCATTACATTATCCCTAATCTTTGCCAGCATGCTTCTACTTAAATTGTTCTTTGCAGTAGGAGGAGTGAGACAGGAGATGCTATTTTTAGATGATACAGATACAATCTTCACGTGCAAACACTAACCTTAGCAAATACCAAAAAGGTGTTTACAGTATTGTAACTAATCTATTCAGAAATCTTAAAACCTTGCATAATGTGTAGTGTATTAAAATATAAAGTATGTATACAAACAAAACTGTTTACATACTTTCTATTCAGAAATTTTCCCCTATAGAAAGTCTGAATCATGGTACAAGAAGTTGAAGCATCTCCTATCTCAAGCCTACTCCATAGAAAAATTTATTTCAACCAACAATTCTCAGCTGTTACAAACACATGTAAGCAAACGTGGTTATTTTTCTAGTGTAATTATTTTGATGGTAATGTTGTAATTGACTCCAAATTGCTGTCATAACTATGTAATTTATATTTGTATTAGAAACAAGTATTCTGTTTGTGCTATGACATTTTCTACTTCCTTGGCCCAGACCTATGAAGGATCTATGGAATGTAAATAAATTATATTCTGTTATGATGTACCTCTGTAACCAGAAACCATCCTTCCAATTCTGCTTCCTCTGTAACCGGAACTTGCTGTCTGATTACGGCATCTCCCAACATATGGGTTGAATCGTCGAGAACGTTTTTCACTTTCTGGTGTGCTCATCTCAACATCGTCTTGACAGATAATGGAACAGGGAGCCACTTTCAAAACTGAATTTGTACGCCTTTCATTGTGGTTACGCTCTGAATTAAAACGTCCTCTTCGCATGACCTTATGTTTCACACGCAAATCTTGTGTAGAAACGGATGTGCGTACCCTTCGTGCTGGTCCTTTCGAATTCCACATTCTTTTAAGGTTATTGCAGTTTTGTATTATAATAATAAAGTTTTCAAACTTTATTTCTTCAAAATGCAGAAAATATTTTAGGAGCGGCACTGTCAAACACCAGATACTCCAACACACGCAATCAGACTGTTTGTTTATACGATAAACAACAATCACCAAGCAATAGCATTGCGCAACAATGAAGAAACCATTGTAAGAAACTGATTGTTGCGCAATCTGCGTAGATGCGACCTTGAGGCGGAAAGAAAGAATTTGCCGCCAGTCTGCGCCACTGTCTTCATGACACGATTTTGTTTACAGCTGTGTGAAGATTTTTTAGTTTGTCGTGTAGTGCCATCATAATAAGTTCGTTATTTGTGGTTAAGAACGGAAATATGTACAATACGAAATTGCTATCGTGTTTTGGTGATTTAAAACGAGTGCAGCACCTAAAAACAAACAAAAATTTTTCTCAAACTGGGAAACAAAACATGGAGTTCCCCAAGGGTCAGTTTTAGGGCCCTTGCTTTTTATAATATACATAAATGACCTTCCTCCAACAATAAATACTTTAACAGAACCCATAATATTTCTTGATGACACAAGTGTCTTAATTTCTAATAAAAATTTTGATGATTTCTGTTCAACATCAAACATAGTTCTGTCTCATATGAGTAAATGGTTTACTGCTAACAAGCTGGCCCCAAATCTAGATAAAACGAATATAATAAAATTTATAACAAATAACTCACCACAATATGATTTAAGTATTGGTTATAATGGGAAGTATATACAAGAGTCAATAAGCACAAAATTCTTGGGTTTGCAAATTGATAATCACCTAAATTGGACAAATCATATTGATGAACTGATACCTAAGTTAAGTGGCGCATGTTACGCAGTTAGATCACTGTTGCATGTGAGAATCACCGACGCACTCAGATCAGAATATTTTGCCATTTTCACGCTATAATGAAGTATGGAATAATTTTTGTGGGTAATTCATCAAACAGAAAAAAAAATTCACTTTACAAAAGAAAATTATTAGATTATTGGCTGGTGTAAGACCTAGAAATTCATGTAGAAGTCTTTTTAAGAGATTTCATATTCTCGTTAATGAACTTTATTGTAAATAACCAAGAACTCTTTCAAACTAATTCTGCTGTACATCGTGCCAACACAAGGAATAAAAATCAGCTTCATAGACCAATTGCCAACCTCTCATGTTTTCAGAAGAGTGCATATTATGCAGGGATCAAAATTTTCAACAGTCTACCATCAAATCTCTCAAGTCTTGTAAACAAAAAGGCACAATTTAATCTAGCATTAAAAAAATTACTTAATTACACACTCCTTTTACTCTGTCGATGAATTTCTAATGTTTACAAGTAAGTCATAATTTATCTATTGTATATAATGGGTGGATTTATTTGTAACTTATCTCTACTTCATGTGAACCCTTTGTTTGTATTTTTGTGACATTTATATAATAGTGTGACTTGTACTTGTATAACATGTATTGTATTATTATGACTTATTCTACATCCTATTGTCATCTGACTAACTTATGGATCCATGGAATGTAATAAAGATGTATGTATGTATGCTGCTAGTCACCTGACGATAATGAGGTCATCTTTGATGCCAGTCAGGACCACTTGGGCGCAGAACTTTTCAATCATTCAGAAGTCACTCAGTTGCAGGAGTGTGAAAACTTTACATTTTGGATTGCTGCTTATTCATCTGCTCACTAGTGAGAGAAGTCTTTAACAAATCATGTCGGTGGTAGCAGCAAAATTAAATGTTCCATATCCAAAGATAATATTTATGTTGCGATTGGGCAAAATATTGTCAATAATTAATTCATTGCGTATTGCTTGTTGTATGGGGCATATTTTTATGTACATATCTATAAGTGTTTGTACTCCTTACTTCAGGTAAACGCCAAATTATATCCCTATTATAACTATTTTTGTATATTGAAAATGGTTAAGAAATGATGCTGAACTCTCGTGGTCATAATACGAGATTAATGTTGAAAGAGTTCTCAATACTTCCCATTAATTTAAAAATTATAAGTAGTGAGAAAACTTGTCATTACAATGACAAACATTATTTAGTGACACGTCCTGTATGAGAGTTAAAAAAGGAAGTTCGACAGCAGTTTTTGCATTTGTAATATCTTTGGGAGACAAGCGCTGAACGGTTTAATTTCTCTGTGGTTACAGATGACTGAATTGGACATTTCAAAAGTCATTTTATTACATTCATTTAACTTTTTTCTGCATTCATTGTGGAATTTCTTCACTTGTGGGAGGAACCAGACTGACATCCAGCATCAAAGTGCCAAGAAGAGTGACATTGATCATGATTTCCAGTGAAATTCATGTTTAGTAGTTATGCTTCAAATAATTCAGAACTAGTTTAATTTTAAATTAGGCTTTCCTTTATTTCACAAAAGGGAGCTCCACAGAGTGAAATTCAGCAGACTAAAATAATATGCAGTATTTTTTATTGATGTGAAGTTCGTTTTACTCGTGTAGAAAAAGTTCAGGATTCTGCCATCTCCTTTGAAGGGCTGCCATCTTGGTTTGTAACAGTGGAATTCATACTGCTATGGTATTCCCAGCCGTGTATTTTATTTATTTATTTAGTGTTCTGTCTGACGACAGGTCCATATGAACAGGATCCTTCCATCCTTTTCTCGGACTGGGACCTGTTCATATATGTTCTTGGCAGATGATCCAGAAGTGGTTTGCCATTGCCTTCTTCTGTGTGTGAATGGAGTAATTGTTGGGATGCCACGGAGGAAAACTCCGTGTTGCCTAGACCACGGCCTTGCCCATTTTAATCACAACGTCATATATTGTTTTCATTGTTATTGATACATTGCAAAATATACAGATTCCAAAATATTGAAATTTGAGAAGCAGGAGAAAAATATGATTTCATGTTATTGTCTGATAATTTAGAAGTATAATCACACATCCACATGCAGATTTCAGTGGATGACGATGTCTTCTGGCACAAAAGTGATGGTTTTTTGAGATGCAGTTCATCATTTTAATAAGGCAAGTTGAATTGTCTTTAGAAGCCTAATTCTGAACATTAACCCCTTGCTGTTCTATATAAATGCACTGTACCCTGGCTTTAATAAAATGTCCTTTTTGGCATTACGTTTCAGTGTGTTACATGGAGTAGCAAGAGATGTTTTATTTTGCTACAATCTACTGTAATAGGAGTTTGATAATTCCCACCATTTTACTATAATTAGATTCCTTGAAGAGTGTGTACACTGTGTGTATTTTGTAGCACTGCATTTCAGCATTTTTAATATCATGATTTTATGTTTTGGGTTTTCAGAAGGTTGAATTTACTGGAATCAAAGAAAAAGGCTTGAAAAATGCAGTGACAGAAGTCCATGAAACAGTCATGCTTGAAAATGAGGTTAATTGACTTTGAAAATATTTTGTTGCAAAGAATTATGAAAAACATTCTTTATGGGTAAATATCATTTAGCAGTAGCACCAATTTTGAAAAAAAAGATATTGAATAATTTTATTTTATTGATTTGTTAAATTTAATCAGTGTGGGGTGAAGTGTAACAAAGCCCCCACTTTATTTGTTATGCTTTATATTTGTTGCAATTGTTATTGTGGTATTTTGTTGGAATATCAAATTTGTTAAAATAAAGTCAAAATGAGAAGAGTACTGAAATGTTGTAAATATTTTAATTTATATTGTCTGCTCTTTTTGTTATTAGTTTATAAAGGTATTTTTTCTAAAAGTGAGTCAAAATGTAGATTATGTTTTAAAGCCAATCCAAATGCTACTGTCAAGGAAGATGCTGAATTAATAAAAATTACTTTAGAAATTAATTTTACTGCAGGAAGGCAAACACTTAATTATATTAAATTTTGTATACACAAGAAAGTGTGAGTTTTCATCACTGTATATGTTACTTTAAAGAAATTGATATAGAAAATTTAATTCGAAGTCTTTTAAAGAATATTCTCGGTCATTAATTTTCAGCTCAGATGCTAAATATACCATCATAACACAATTAACTATGTTTGTACTAATGTTTGCAATTCCTAGCTACCAAATTTTGGTGATTGTTATTGACTTTATAAGAGGCCAAGTCAGTGCTCTACCTCACTTCACTGTGCTTACAAATCAGGATCGCTATAGGACATAATGGGTTAATTTCTTCCATCATCTGATTTTGGCTTAAGTACCTGAGTGATAACACAGAACTGCACTCATTCCAGTTCTCCTTGTGCTGAAAGTTCTGTGATTCATGCTGCCATTGCAGTAATAATACTTATCTGGACTGCCTTCCCTGTAAACCCTATTCTTTATAGGTTATGTGTAGTAAATTATGAAAGTGTTATTGTTCAGTGTTTCTCAGTGACCAGATATCAAAGAACATGGAAAAGCATCATGACTTGAAATTAACTTATATTCTCTGGCATTCTCATAAAAACAAAACAGTGCATATATGACATATAGTGGGACAGCTTTACTTTTAATTTTTTTTAATATAATCTACAAGGCCATCTCCATCACTTCAACAGTTGGTATCGTTCTCTTCTTCCTTTTGGATGGTAATGAAACGACTTCTGAGGAATATGAACAGTTGGCATCCTTGACATGGGTTCAGTTTGTTGTAGCTGTTTTCTAGTCAAGGTCCGGCACTCACTGCTGTGAAGAAGACATGGTACAGACAGGCCTTTTAAAATTTCATTACTATTTCCTGATTTATACAGTCATGCCAATTATATAGATAATATAGATAAACCTTTGTAATTTGTTCTGTATATCGAAATTTCTGTTACTGCCTAGTTGAAAACCTACATAATTGAAATTCATAATTTGTTTGACTGTGGAGATGGCTGTCTTCTAGCTTCTTGTGCCATCAGGGTGATGACTCATCACCCTGATGATGAAGGATGCAAGGACCTCTGAAACATTCGTAAACTTCTACTTGACTACACAACAACCCAGAAAACAACCATCTTCAGACTCGCTGCCATGAATACCGCAAATCCTACTTTTTTTTTACTGTATTATTATTCATTCCTGTTTTTGTGCAAATAATTTATTTTCCTTTCTTGGCCAAGATTTTTTTCCTTCAAGTGGAAATAGTCAAATTATACTTGAAGTGACACGGATTTTTACAAAGAATCCTCTGAAGCAGTTAAAATCATTTGGTCATCTGCAAATAAGATTGTCATCAACAGTTTCCTTTTAAAAAAAAATCGGTATCTTTCTTCCATTCTATTATGGCATGGTAAGATTAAAACGAATGGGTTATAATTGGCATAAATGGCTTACTTGGTTAATTAAAAACTTTTCTGTTATTTCTTCCATCTCCAATCTCAGTGATAAAGTTTGTTCTAAAACAGACTGGATTATTTGTATGAGATGTCGTAGAAAGCCTTTCATGCGTTTTCCACAATATAATCTTGTTTAACATGTCAAAGGCTTTTATGTAAACTACAAGGGCAATATAAACTTGGAAGACTTAATTATGCATTAACCTTCATTTCCTGTGTCGTAAAGACGGAGTCGAAACATAGTTTAATACCAATTATTACCACCAGATCGCTTGTACAGTAGTTTCATTACAGATGCCGATAGATGGCAGAAGAATTTATGTTTGACATTATAGACCACGTGCATTGCCAACTTTTAACATTGAGTTGCTGATCTACATGTGGATGTTATTTCTAGTGGCAGTGGTGTTGCTCTCACCGATTTAATAAGTTTAAGTGCTGAGGGAATCATTTAAATATACAAGGAAGTGAGTACGTAATAGGAGGTTGCAGAACGAGAGAGCTGAACTTCACCATGATCGTATTGTTTCCACTAAACACGAATTGGAGGTGAGTTAGGATTTTCGGGAGCCTCTTTCCCAAAACTCTCTCTTCAAGACGTCATCCTCCAATAAAACAATAATATGCCGGCTCGCAGCGTTCTTTCTCATCGAGAACAAAACGTCTTTTCAAACTTGCAGGAAGAACATAAAATTATTTGCATTCCAACAGTCAGAAACTGACACTAGAAATTTTACAGTTAATTTGTACATAAATTTGTGTAAATATATGCATTTTATAAATGAATTTAAGGGCAGAAATGTTGACAAAGTGGAAAACAGTCGTAGTAAACTATTTTAAATGCATATTCTGGACCTGTCGTTGAGAAGAGCGTGTTTGCTTCTTTAGTTTGTAAATCTGTTTCATATCATGAGTGCTGCTAGAGTGTTGAGTCACAAGCCGCGACAGGTGACTGAACCATTTCTTCCGCCATCTCTGCTCTCATCCTCAGGGCAGATGCGAAACGAAACTGGTCCTATGTAGCGATCTCGCCGATGGGAACTGTTTCTGGATTTTGGTTTCTCTTGCATTGTCAATTTTGTGCATCGATTCTGTAGCAAATAGAATGAGATCATGAACTGCAAATTTTATCACATTTGGGCTTGTCTACTCCTGAAATAGTCTGCCTCAAAATTTAATTTTTGCATTTCCCTGAAAACTTGTTTCGTTTGTGAATGCTGTTTTATTCAATTTTCGTCTTGGACTGCCCCTGTAGTGAGCCATGGTTCGGAGTGACCTATCTTCCCCATCTCCGCGATCTTTGGAGCCACAGGCTTCGATGCCCTTACGAGGCAGTGCGACGGGCAGTCTGTGTGTGTTCGCCGGAGAGAGAAAGTCTGAAGAATAAATTTTAATGCCTGTTGTGAGCTACGTCTAATCTTTTGTTTGATTTTGGTCAGAACGCTGGCCTTGTAATCCTGGGGTCTCGGGTTCGATTCCCGGCGGTGCCCGAATTTATAACTTGTGTTGGGCAAGGCCGTGGTCTAGGCAACACGGAGTTTTCCTCCGTGGCATCCCAACAATTACTCCATTCACACACAGAAGAAGGCAATGGCAAACCACTTTTGGATCATCTGCCAAGAACGTATATGAACAGGTCCCAGTCCGAGAAAAGGATGGAAGGATCCTGTTCATATGGACCTGTCGTCAGACAGAACACTAAATAATAATAAGATGAGGTGGTCTAGCGGTTAGAACGCTGGCCTTGTAATCCTGGGGTCTCGGGTTCGATTCCCGGCGGTGCCCGAATTTATAACTTGTGTTGGGCAAGACCGTGGTCTAGGCAACACGGAGTTTTCCTCCGTGGCATCCCAACAATTACTCCATTCACACACAGAAGAAGGCAATGGCAAACCACTTTTGGATCATCTGCCAAGAACGTATATGAACAGGTCCCTATCAGAGGGAACTTGTTCATAATGTCACCAGGAGTCTGCTCCGACACGATGATACAAAATAAAAAAACAGCCGAAGCCTGAGCAGAGTGAGTTTTGTTTGACTTCTTCCTGATGAAGACCCCGAGTCTGAAGAAGCAGCTGACTTTTCTGACTCCGAGCTCGCCTGGGCACTGTGAGGTAATCTTAAAGCTGTACACGTCAGAACACATGAAAGCCTGTCTTCTGTTGTTCGTTCAGTGGTTGAGGAACGAATGATTTTAGGATCGGTCGTCACTCACCGTGAAATCTTGCGCATGCGCGTATATCGAATTCCTAGCAGCGATGTTCTTTTCGTCGGTGTGGACAATAGATGGCTCTAGCAGACAAAATCAGGGTTGAGTAGAAATTGTGCAGAGGCAGTGGGCTTGTCACTCACTACTTAAATGCACTATACGAGCAAGACGGGGCTAAGTAATTGTCTCGGAACGGAAAGTGGAAATTATTGAATGACTTCGCCATGTAATGTACAGTGTCTTACGTAGCTTGCCTATTTAAGTAGAGTGGACTGTGTAGATGTAGTTACTGATGGATGACTGTAGTTGAACTGTCTGACGATCAATACAAAACAGGATCCATCCCTTAAAACTTGAAAAATGTTAATTAATGGCTGGTGTAGAACCTAGAAAATCACGTAAAAGTCTGTTCATGAGTTCAGAGAGCTTAGCGTATCCATGTCAATACATGTTCTCATTAACTTCACTGTAAATAATCTAGAACATTCTGAAACTAATTCTGCTGTACACGGCGTAAACACAAGGACTAATAATCAGCTTCAAGAACAATTTTCTAACCTTTCATGTACTCAGAATAGTGCATATTTTGCAGGAATCAAAATTTCCTACAGTGTTTCGACAAGTCTTACAAGTCTTTTAAATAAAAAGGCACAGTTTAAAGTAGATTTAAAAAGGTACTTGATTACACAATTAATTACTCTGTCGATGAATTCTAACCTTCACAAATAAATCGTAATGTTCATTAAGGTCTTCTTGTCTTAATATAAGTGGGTAGTATAATTTACCTACTTTATGTTATAGGCGGATGCATTTGTGTGAACCCTTTGTTTGTAATATGTGAAATTTTATAATAATATGAATTTTGCTTGTTTTACGCAAAAGCAACTCGTCGTTGAAACTGAAGCAGTAACGTGTTTGGTTCATGTCTGAAAAACTTCATGATTATTTAAAATATTTGAGAGTGTTTCATCGTGAATCCTGAAGTACCACAACAGTTATACTAACGCAATTCCAGTATGCAGCCCCCCTGTTTCAAGATCATCATTATCTGCTTAGAACAAAGGTTTCAGATAGTTTCGTTTTCAACATAATCTTTAGCATGAAAAGCTACGATTAATTATGTCTACAAAAATAAGAGTTGTGTGTTTTAAGCAGGGCTGTGAGTTCGACTCCTTCATAAAAGCTCAATATGTAATAATAAAGAGATATCATCACCACCACGTAAATCATCAGGCTACTTTTTAGAATTATAACCTGTTTATTTATTATTTTTTATTTAGTGTTCTGTCTGACGACAGGTCCATATGAACAGGATTCTTCCATCCTTTTCTCGGACTGGGACCTGTTCATATACGTTCTTGGCAGATGATCCAGAAGTGGTTTGCCATTGCCTTCTTCTGTGTGTGACTGGAGTAATTGTTGGGATGCCACGGAGGAAAACTCCGTGTTGCCTAGACCACGGTCTTGCCCAACACAAGTTATAAATTCGGGCACCGCCGGGAATCGAACCCGAGACCCCAGGATTACAAGGCCAGCGTTCTAACTGCTAGACCACCTCATCTTATTATTATTTAGTGTTCTGTCTTACGACAGGTCCATATGAACACGATCCTTCCATCCTTTTCTCTTCTCGGACTGGGACCTGTTCATATACGTTCTTGGCAGATGATCCAGAAGTGGTTTGCCATTGCCTTCTTCTGTGTGTGAATGGAGTAATTGTTGGGATGCCACGGAGAAACCGGGGAAGCCTAGACCACGGCCTTGCCCAACACAAGTTATAAAGTTCCCTTATGCGTTACGTGCCCCACCCGTCAAATTTTCCTTAATTTGACCATCATGATAATATTTGCTGAAGATTAAAAGCTCTGCAGCTCCTCATTACGTAGTTTTCTCCAGTCCCCTGTAACTTCATCACTTTTGCGTACAAACATTATCTTCAGCACACTGTTTCCTGTGTGTGCTTTACGATCGTCATATTTTTTTGTTTTTGTTTACGAAGTTGGACACACGAGGCGCTCAAGTTCGTCGTGATAAAGCGATGCTCAGTTCAGTGGACTCCAGTGGAAACAGACTTTTCGATCGAGAAAGTAATTTCGATGTTCGATTTGATGTGTCTACGATCGATTCTAACAGTGAGAAACCTCGTCGTTATCAGAACTTCGCGACATAACATTCACGAGGTGCCGGAACGACCATATGAAATCCTGACTCCTTAATTGTTTTGAGGAGTTTACTTTGAAGTAATATCAGATAGTTGGTGCAGGGATTTTTGGAAAAATCCTGTGACGCAGTTAAAATACTTGGTCGTCTGCAGATAGCAGTGTTGTCAACAGTTTATTTATTAAGAAATTCGTAATTTAGTGCCATTCTGTAATAGCATCGTCTAAACAATTTTTTAAAAAGAATGACCAATGATAATGTCGTATTCCTTGGGTAATTAGAATTTTTAAGATATTAAAAAATACATATAATGGGACTGAATTAAAAATAGAATTACTAACCAAGGAGTGAGACCGGGGGTTAGCTAGTCCCCGACGCTTTTTAATAAAAATAGGCGTATGGACGATAGGGTTTGTCGGTTTTTAAAAACCGGGTTTAGAAACCGGTTTTTTGGATAAATTTGTAAAATTCGAAAACCGGTTTTTAAAATTTAAAAGACCGGTTTTAGATACTAGAATTAATATGAAAAAATTAGTTGATTAATTAAAAACGTTAATATTTTGACTTGAAATCGCCTCGGGCACAAGAATATTGTAGTAAAACTAATCTTCATGAGTCAGGCGAATGTTTTACATGCAAATCCACAAACGCGTTCTATTTCTAATTTCGTGAAAAAGGGCAGTTTAGACGTAATGTAACCGTCCCTTTCCTTCCACCTCACGTCACACTACTTGTTTAGTATACTCGTAGTCGTAGCCTGGTTTGCTCATATGGTTACAGCTTCTTGACGTGGGATGTGTAAAGATACAGAAAGGGATTGTTGATCATGGTGTGATGTTGTCGGTGAGCACGAGTTTCCGACTCCCTGGGAATATACGGGAATTCGAAGGTGGAGCAGGTTTCTGCACAAATGGACGACAAAGTCTTTCTGTGTTGCACTGATCGACGACACTTTATTTTTCCTTAATACGCGCAGGAACATATATATCTTAAGCACTATTCACGGAGGCAGCTGGATGGCTCGGCTGTTCCTTTGTTCCTTCGTACGTTTGTTAAGAAAAACACCCCCGCTCAACCGAAGGACCAAAACTTTTTGAGGGCGCCCCGCAACCACGGTCGCCCTTAAATACCCCTGCATTACGTAATTTGTCATTGAATTTGGCTTAACAGCTGCAACCTGATTCGTTCCTCCACAACGGCGGGAACGCGTCTTAAGCTGAGCTCAAAGTCAATTGGTCCATCGCAATGATGCGATGGTCGTAATGCAGTCTTCACCCCACATCTGGAAGGCGTGCATTCCAACTCTGGGGTGGCTTAAGTATTTTGTTTGTTGGTTTATGTTTGGCTTTTTTCAACGCCAGGCTCCCCTTGGGACAGAAGGAAGGCCGAGGAGGGTGACCCGCAAGTGGCCATGTGGGGCCACATTCCTTCAACTTAACATGTTTAACAAAGCCAAAATTAAGCATTCAGTCTAATTTAGGTGAAGTAAGGCGTTCCAAAAATCATGTAATTACACCTTCTTCGGTTTTCTTATAAGCCAGATCAACATGCCGAAGCCTGGTTTACCTTTCATCTCAAGGCTCAGTCCGTTCGGGAATTGAACCACAGACCTGGACTGGCACAGTAATTATAGCAAAACTTGCTGCAATGGATGGATTGTCCATTAATAGCATTACAACAAGCTCGTTCATACTAGAGTCTTTGCAACAACGGGGATGTTCATTACCAAAAAACAACTCTCGAGTAATGGATCTCATTCATGTGTTTTATGACAATGCCAAATGTGAAATTATAAATGAATTGGATTGTATTAAGAAGAATGGGAAAAAATTCTCTATAAATTTAGATGAGTGGACTATGAAAAATAAATCGCAGATATTTGAATAATAACGTACACCATTTTGTGGAAGATTTTAATTTGGGCTCAGTTCCAATAGCTAGTTCCTGCGATTCTAAGAAAACATTAGAATTAGTTTCTGAGAGGCTACAAATTTTTAACTTGGATCTAGCAACCGACATAATTTATAATTCATATTTTGTACGGATTTTAGTTATTTTAGTTTTTTATTTGATTTTGTATAGAGTATATTTTATTTTGTTATATTTTTGTAGTTTTATAAATATTAAATAAACTGAAAAAATCTAAAATAAGTATAAATATTTTTTTAATGTTTTAACTATATTTTGTTTTGTTTTTTTGTAAAAAATTTGAAAACCGGTTTAACCGGTTTTTTTGGAAATACTGAAATTCGAAAACCGGTTTTTTCAAAAGTCGGTTTTTGTATAAACCCTATGGACGATGTTTAAAGAGAATAAATTCACGTATTAAATTAACTGGTAAGATCACAGTTTATATGCCGAGCTCTGCCGATGATATGGTGATAACTGCCAAGATAGCAAGAATAACTTGCAGAAAAGCGTCCATGAAAGACAACAAATTGAGCAATATTTACAATTGTAAAACCCCAACCACAGAAACAAAGTTTACGGATTTTCGAGGAAAATTCCCAGTTGGATAGAAAAATAATTCAGTCATAGAGCGAGTTTCTGGATTCAAATATTTGGGCCGAGATTTTTCGTATAAACATAACGAAGATTTAAATAAGAAAATAAATAAATTTCAAGATATACTTGGGACAATTTGGAGAACGTTGAAACGAAAAAAAAAACTATTAAAGAGAAAAATTAAAAGCAGAATTTGATAATTTTTTTCAAACTTTTTTAAATTCTGGAACTCACTCATATCGATTCGGAGACCGTAAAATTATAAATGAAAACGATCGATTGAAACACTGTGACAGTTCATTAAGAATTTTAATAAATTTGGCCCTAGCAAGTCCAAACAAGTTTTACAGATTTCTCGAGAATTTTCTTTAGACATCAGTGAAATGCTTTTCGTGAGCAATCTGCCAAAATCAAGTTTATTTTCTGTTACGATTTGCATGTGCCCCTCTGAGTCTTCGTCAGTAAGATTCATCCAAGTTCTTAATTTGACCACCGTCATGAATAATTTCTGTCGCTACTGAATATACATTAATAATCGTCTTATCAAATGTCAGATTATCTATTTTTTTATTTCATTTTCCACAGTGTCATGATGTTGCAATGTTTTCGCCTGCCGCGGATTCAAAACCCCCGTGAAAAAGTAAACATATCTTTGTTTTCTGTGGCGTGTAACGCCTTGGATCGCGTGAACAATCAGATCGTTGAAAGAACGTATGCCCTTCTTCCGTTAACCCTCCACCTTCTTCGTGTGGTGCGTGACTAAGCATGTGTCAGGTGTAACTTTACCTTTAATTTGCTATAAACTTTATTTAAATGAAGCAGGCCCGTGCCGTCAACAATTGTTTTGTACCGGAAAAAAGTTTTAATGTTCAACTGATCGTAATCTGTGATAAGTGTGTTTGGTATAAGCCGTATATCGATTGTGGGCGGCTGCCGCGAGCAATCGATACACGGCTTTATAGATTCGATATTATAGTAGCTGATTTACGCTACATCACATGTATGTGTGTATATAATTTTGTTATCCGCGTTTCTTTTTGTAATTATTCTCTCAGTCTGCATTTTAAATCGTGGGCATTCTAACAAATATAAAGAGATAATAAATTAGAAAGAAACGGGAAGGGAGAGTGGGGACGCGTCATCTATTGGTGACTTGCTGGTTCAGCATGTGACCACTAGGAGCGCGGAATGTTGCTTCTTCATTCGTCTGCTATGCTCAGTTGTTCTTCTGAAGTGCATCGGTGAGGTACGTTAGTTCGTGGCGGTGAGGTGTTTCAGATTAGAAAATATAATTAATCATTCGTGATTCTAAAATACGGTGACAGAAACTTCACTTCTTACAACCAGATGGACCTGACTGACGCGTGATTGGTGCTTTATAAGTGAGTAATGTACTGAATTCATTAAACTTTACCGCTATATATTTTTAAACAAATGGGTTTCAAAGTGCTAACTATTTAATATTTACACTGTGTATTGCTTAATTACCTCTGTGTCTTGAAACTAAGTTAACTGATCAATTCTGACATCGTGTCAATTCTTAAATTTTGTGAACTTGGTGTACAGATTCTAACCTCAACATATTTATGGATTAACTCGCTATAATCTATTATTTTTATTGCCTAGATTAATGTTTTGTTCAACTTAATTATTTTTCTAAGTTGATGGGCGTATACATTTCGGGCGTTTAACTTACTTCGGTATTCCTGTGAGATTTCTTAAATGTTTTTACGTAATATTGTTACGACAATTATATCAAAACAGAATGCAGCTATTTAAGCAAATATGCAGTGCATTGCTGTGGTCAGATTTCGTAGGTAACAGCAGTTACTTACAGATTAGTTAAAAATTTTGACAGTAGGAATATATAATCTGTTGGGCCCAATCGATAGAATTAAGGTCCGGAGATAGGGATTAGCTCTATCGATTGGACTCAACAGAGTAGGTATTACTGAAGATGGAGATAGAGTCCCATCTCCGAAACGTCGTGCAATTTTATTGTTTTATTAGAAGATTGAAAATATCCAGAAAACTTTTTATTTTAAGCACGCAGACGTAACATTTGTTTGAGAATACCGATGGGTCGTCACTGCCTCAGGTTCGAGCCAAAGTTTTTGGCAGTCAGGATAGCAGAAACGTCCTTCAAAGTTTACGCGGTTGCTGTAATCTCCTGCCGTCTCTTCTCAAACGTATGAACACGGTTTAAGCTCTCTCTGACCTCGTCTGTATGCGACTCCCTTACATAAAACATTCATCTGAACAGTCAACATTTGCAACGTAAGTCATCAGTGCTAAAGCAGTTCACTGCCACTTCGATTAAATAAAGAGTTGCCTATTCAATCTCGTGAAGTTTTGTTGACATGGGGTGTCGCACGCAGACCCAGGTTATGACGAAAGGCGACTTAAATACAACAGCAAAACTTAGTTGTTAAAACATGTCCTTCTCGAGTCATGCAAGATCTGTAAATTTTTGTGTTGGTTTTCAGATTTAGTCGATTAACAGAAAACAAATTCACGTTTACCAAACCGTTAAAGAGTTTCAGGGCTGCGTAAATTTACTGCGTTATACGCCATACGTGGCCCCATTTATCTGATTACATGCATTAAACACAAAGATTTCATAATTATTATTATTAGAGTTGCTAATATTATATCAAGAGGAACCCAGAAGTTTTACTAGAGGCTGGTAGACAAGTGGGGCTGGAAGTAAATTCAGAAAAAACTAAGTACATGTTGGTATCTCGTCATCAGAAGACAGGCGGGCAAAATTGTCTTAGGGTGGCTAATAAATCCTTTGAAAGGGTTACAAAGTTCAAATATTTGGGAACAACAATAACAAATCAAAATGATACTTGTGAGGAAGTTAGGAGGAGACTAAATTCCGGAAATGCTTGCTACTTCTCAGTCCAAAATATTTTGTCTTCCCGTCTGATTTCTAAGAACCTGAAAATTAAAGTATACAAAACAATAATCTTACCTGTTGTTTTGTATGGGTGCGAAACATGGTCTCTCACTCAGAGGGAGGAACACAGATTGCAGGTGTTTGAGAATCGGGTGTTGAGGAGGATATTTGGGCCTAAGAGGGAAGACGATGGGGCGTGGAGAAAACTGCACAATGACGAGCTTAAAAATCTGTACTGCTCCCCCAGTATTGTGAGGATGATTAAGTCGAGAAGAGTGAGATGGGCGGGACATGTAGCGCGCATGGATGGGACAAGAGGTGTGCACCGGGTACTGGTTGGGAAGCCTGAGGGGAAGAGACCTCTGGGGAGACCTAGACGTAGATGGGAGGATAATCTCAGGCGGGATCTATGGGAGATAGGAGTTGAAGGAAACTGGATTTTGTTGGCTCAGGACAGGGTCCGGTGGAGGGCTTTGGTTAGTTCGGTGATGAACCTTCGGGTTCCGTAAGCCATCTGGTTGGTTGGGTCCACTATTTGGGAAGCCTGAGGGGAAGAGACCTCTGGGGAGACCTAGACGTAGATGGGAGGATAATCTCAGGCGGGATCTACGGGAGATAGGAGTTGAAGGAGACTGGATTTTGTTGGCTCAGGACAGGGTCCGGTGGAGGGCTTTGGTTAGTTCGGTGATGAACCTTCGGGTTCCGTAAGCCATCTGGTTGGTTGGGTCCACTATTTGGGAAGCCTGAGGGGAAGAGACCTCTGGGGAGACCTAGACGTAGATGGGAGGATAATCTCAGGCGGGATCTACGGGAGATAGGAGTTGAAGGAGACTGGATTTTGTTGGCCCAGGACAGGGACCGGTGGAGGGCGTTGGTTAATTCGGTGATGAACCTTCTTGTTCGGTAAGCCATCTGGTTGGTTGGGTCCACTATTTGGGAAGCCTGAGGGGAAGAGACCACTGGGGAGACCTAGACGTAGATGGGAGGATAATCTCAGGCGGGATCTATGGGAGATAGGAGCTGAAGGAGACTGGATTTTGTTGGCCCAGGACAGGGTCCGGTGGAGGGCTTTGGTTAATTCGGTGATGAACCTTCGGGTTCCGTAAGCCATCTGGTTGGTTGGGTCCACTATTTGGGAAGCCTGAGGGGAAGAGACCGCTGGGGAGACCTAGACGTAGATGGGAGGATAATGTCAGGCGGGATCTATGGGAGATAGGAGCTGAAGGAGACTGGATTTTGTTGGCCCAGGACAGGGTCCGGTGGAGGGCTTTGGTTAATTCGGTGATGAACCTTTGGGTTCCGTAAGCCATCTGGTTGGTTGGGTCCACTATTTGGGAAGCCTGAAGGGAAGAGACCGCTGGGGAGACCTAGACGTAGATGGGAGGATAATGTCAGGCGGGATCTATGGGAGATAGGAGCTGAAGGAGACTGGATTTTGTTGGCCCAGGACAGGGTCCGGTGGAGGGCTTTGGTTAATTCGGTGATGAACCTTCGGGTTTCATAAGCCATCTGGTTGGTTAATATTACATATTGAGAATTACAAGCATGAAACGTGAATTATGGAATCATTTACATTGCCTAAGTCATTATTTTTATATTATCCTTAGTAACAGGATTAAAATTTAATTCCTCTGAAGAAAGCCTTCGGCTTGAACATCTCCCGAGGTCCTTAAATAATTTTTAAAATATTTTGTGGCAAGATAAAATGAATGAGAATGATGAGCCCAGATTTTTAATATTCACAGCTTCTTTTTAAAATTTAATTTGCGTTTTATTAAGTAGGACATAGAGGACAAAATTTGTGGCTGATATTATTACTTATATTACAATTTATTCTAGTAACAAGATTTATCTTTAGTCTAGAGAATTTCATACGATCGTTTCTCTTCTCTCGCTGTCTTTAATATTTTATTGATGGGATTCAAATGTCTGTTGTATAGAGTAATTACAAAATAGTAAAATTTCAAAAGTTTATTGCCATAAAATTAATCACGTGACTATGAAGAAAAATCCTCTAATATAAATCTGCAATGTACAGTTGAATTCGTGTCCACCAAAACCGATTCTGTACCTAAAGCAATTGGACAATTTAAGGATATAGTGAAATAAATAAATAAATAAAGATATGTGTTTGTGTGTAAGTGTTTACGAATGACGGAGATTATTTAGCGAATTGGGTGTTCTGTGACGCATATTTCGAATAAGATAGGCCCAAGGTTTTGTGACACGTTTAACGACACATTTTTGAGAGTCTCTGTACCCGCAAATCAATTTACGTTTTGTCTCTCACGAACACAAATCGAATGTAAAGTAGTCCAGCGTAGTGTGACTCATCAGAGTTAACGTAAATGGACTTTTCGTGTCTTAAACATGCAAATCATTTGCTGCATACTTAACACCGTGGTAGCAGAACCCAGCAGTTTCAACACCGACAACACCAGAGCCCGCCACCGGCCACGACCCTGAGCCAACTCCTCCCTAAGATCCATCTTCATGTTATCCTCCCATCTCCTTCTTGGTCTGCCCAGTGGTCGTCTTCCAGAAGGATTCCCTACCAAAATCCTGTATGCACCTCTTGTCTTCCCCGCCATGCGTGCTACATGTCCAGCCCATCGGAGCCTTCTATATTTCACTGTCATTAATGTTCCAGGTGACCCAGACAATTCACGTAGCTCCTCGTTATGGAATATTCTAAATTCTTCCCCACTAATTTCATCCCTCCTAAGTCCAAATATCCTCCTGAGCACGTTTTTCCCCCCAAACACTTGTAATCTACGTTTTTCCTTCAAGGTAAGAGACCATGTTTTGCAACCATACAAGACAACAGGCAAAATTACTGATCTTCAGTGTTTTGGATAGTAAACAGGATGATAACAGCTTCTGAATTTCTAGAAACAAGCATTTCTTGAATAAATTCTACTCTTAATGTCATCATGGGCCTCATTTCTATTTGTTATTATTGTTCCCAGATACTTCGTTTTTGAAACGTGTTACTTATAATTACGGCCGTTCCGTGCACCGACCAGGCCGTGCCGAGTTCTACTATGCACAGCAGTAGTGAGCTCGGCTAGCGAGTAATTTTGTCCCAACTGTAAATACTGTGGCTACGATTTAGAACTCGTCATACAATACTGAATATTAAAACAGCGAACAGCTGAGTCGCCTGTAACGTTATTTAACGTTTCCTATCAACTGAGAATTATTGTCTGTTTCAATATAAATGTGGCAAAGGTGGTTCTAAAACTACTACATACGAGGCTGGTCTACAAAGTAAGTTTCCCTGGGGCCGTTTACAGAAACAAAACACAATTTCATGGAAATATTTATTGCAACAGATACAGCAAGTGTCCAGCTATTTTTCAACATATTCGCCACCGGAATTGAGACATTGGTCATACCGTGGGACCAACTTTTGAATACCTGTGTCGTAGAAGTCTGCCGCCTGGGATTGGAACCACTGTGTGACAACCATCTCCGCCTCTCTGTCATTCTCAAAACGCTGACGCTGACCGGACAGGAATTTCTTGAGGTGTAGGAAAAGATGGAAATCACTGGGAGCGAGGTCCGGGCTGTAGGGTGAATGATTAAACACCTCCCAGCTGAACTCCTGCAGGAGACTTGCTGTCCGTCGAGCCGTGTGCGGCCTAGCGTTATCACTGACCGCACTTCACAGTCGGCGGGAGCTGGAATAAGAACCTCCATCTTCAACAGCTGCAACGATGCTACTGTGAGAACGCGGGAGGTGCCGTTAGTGCATGCGCCATGCTACGTCATTGCTCTATCACGTACGCACAGTCGCTTCGCGCAATATAAGGTTTGCTAGCTGTGGGACGAGTGGGAAACTTACTTTGAGGACGCGCCTCGTAGTTCCAGATGCGAGGAACTGGTGTTTCGCATCTCTGATGACAGCGATGTTAGTACACGAATGAAATTATAAATCCGCGCGGCACAAACTCTTACGAGGCTGGTGGTCTGGGAATAATATTCTGTGTTTTTATACAAGGGGTCTCGTGTTTGAGACCGCACAAATGTAATGGGGACTTTACCGTACGTTGCCGCTTTGTTTGTTTGTTAGTTACACAAGGCAACGAAGGTTCTCACGTCAACGATTATGAAGAAGATGACCATCTAGGATCACTCTGATTACTGTACTAAAAAAATACCGCCTAAATATATTTAATATATCTTAATTATTTAATAGTGATCACTGGACCCCAAGGTTCGCGGGTTCAAACCCGGCCGAGGTCGATGGATTTTTAAGGGGTGATAAAAATCCATAGCACAACTTCCTTCGAAAAAGCATGAACGAGATGTTTAGTAATGAAAACTCGCCGGCCATTTCTCACACAAGTCTCTCCTGATTCACTACTAGATGGCTCTAGCAGCCAAAAATCATTATTCAGTAGAAATTGTGCAGAGGCAGTGGTCTGGTCGCTCACTACTCACTAATGCACACTTCAAAAGACTAAGAAACCTCCGAAAAGGATTCGGCGAAGACCCACAACTGGGTTGTAGAGCTAAGGAATAAGAATATTTAATCAATAAAAATAAAATTTTGCAGCAGGATTTCGGATTTTTATTCTTTATAACCAGAACAATAGCCACGGTGGTCTAGCGGTTAGAACGCTGGCCTTGTAATCCTGGGGTCTCGGGTTCGATTCCCGGCGGTGCCCGAATTTATAACTTGTGTTGGGCAAGGCCGTGGTCTAGGCAACACGGAGTTTTCCTCCGTGGCATCCCAACAATTACTCCATTCACACACAGAAGAAGGCAATGGCAAACCACTTTTGGATCATCTGCCAAGAACGTATATGAACAGGTCCCAGTCCGAGAAAAGGATGGAAGGATCCTGTTCATATGGACCTGTCGTCAGACAGAACACTAAATAATAATAAGATGAGGTGGTCTAGCGGTTAGAACGCTGGCCTTGTAATCCTGGGGGTCTCGGGTTCGATTCCCGGCGGTGCCCGAATTTATAACTTGTGTTGGGCAAGGCCGTGGTCTAGGCAACACGGAGTTTTCCTCCGTGGCATCCCATTCACACACAGAAGAAGGCAATGGCAAACCACTTCTGGATCATCTGCCAAGAACGTATATGAACAGGTCCCAGTCCGAGAAAAGGATGGAAGGATCCTGTTCATATGGACCTGTCGTCAGACAGAACACTAAATAAAAAATATACTAAACACCACTGATAACGATAAGAGATGACAGTTTTAAACTGTAGACATCATTTGTTGTTTGACATTGGAATGCGTGTAGAAAGTAAATTTGACGGCTCGGTTGGCACACCTGTAGAAGTGTAACGGCGCGCCTATGTAGGCTATTTGAGACAGTCATCCGACTAACACACTGAACTTCTGGAACAGAAAATTCGCTCTACGCGTAACCAAACATTTGTATCGATGATCTACTAATCACTTGCTACTTTCTCAGTGACCTCAGCTTTACTTGTGATCGTTTCGATGTGAACCAGATACTTAACGCACCACGAAGTATCTTATTCGTCACGGGAGCCATTTTTATTTAGGATGCGAGACCACTGAAGCGTTCTCTTCTCAGTCTGACAAATTCTATTTCCAATTCGGTCTTCTCGATCCTCGAGGTACGAGGTGCGATCGGAAAGTTTCTAGACTGTGTCCATTAGAGGGCGAACCGGATGTAGTACGAGCTTCTGCCGCTAGGGGGTGCGGCCTACATTCATAGTGAATCAGTGTGCCAGCCGGCATCATCGAAGTAGCATTTGTTTCTTAGTTACGGGCGTTTTGGTAGTGCATTACACCGACCCTCCTGCGATTTCGGAATGGCGTGTGCATCAAATTTTGCCAAAGACTCGCCAAAACGGCTACGGAAACCTATGAAATGCTAAAGCAAGCATTTGGGGAGTCCGCAAACTTTTGTGTGGCATTCACGTTTTAAAAATGGCCGGCCGAACCTCTGTCGATGATGACGAGCGTTCTGGACGACCATCTTCGAGCACAACGCCCGAAAATGTTACGAAGATCGACGTCGTACCATCAACGACTTGTGCGACATTGTTGGGATAGGCTATGGGACCTGTCAGCTGATTTATTCTAAAGGAAGAACTCCACATGCGACGCATCCTGTCTGAGGACCAGAAGCAGAATCGACTTGACTTCTCGTTTGTCAGGAGCTCAAAGATCTTGCAAGAACCGACCCCAACTTCCTTTCTAAGCTCCGTGTGACTTCTTCCTCTTCCCAAAGATGAAAATTCAGCTAAAGGGAAGGAGATTTGAGACGATAGAAGAGATTCAGGCAGAATCGCAGATGGTGCTTGACAGGCTGACAAAGAAAGATTTCCAGGGATGCTTCCAGGCTTGGCAGCGGCGCTGGGATCGTTGTGTTCACTCCCAGGGGAACTACTTCGAGGGTGATGGATGAATTTAATACCTGAGATAAGTGTACGGGTTTTTATACATGCAGTCTGGAAACTTTCCGATCGCACCTCGTATTGTTCAGGAGGGCATGAAATTCTGTGGTGTGTGAGATTTGAGGTTGTCAACGACGAAGACTATGAAGGTGGCTGTCTGTCCTCTAGTTTGTGGTTTCGTGTAGTGTGGTATATCATCATCAGGGCTCGATGGATTCAGCAGACTTCTCTGAAATGTCGGTATACTTCTACCAAGCTACCCAGAAGATACTAATCTTCAATTGTGCCCTTATTTCTCGTTTTAAATGTAGTACTTAGTTGTTTAATTTTAACCGTCTAATCACAATAAAATATTTTATTAAATATTAAAATATTATTTTTATTAAATATTAATATTTAATAAAATATTTTATTGTGATTAGACGGTTAAAATTAAACAATTATAATCATCACAATATGACGCAACATTATCATCTCATGTAGTACTTAGGTTGAGTATATAATACAGAGCAAATTATTTACTTTAAAATCGGTTTCATGAAACTGGAATCTGTGGTCTAATCGGTAATGGAATCCTCTCAAAATGTCAGTTCCAGACAGATGACGTGAAACTGAGTTGAATGGTTTTGGTACAACTTTTGGAAAATCTGCCATCATCAACACTGAAGATGGAGATAGTATGTTTCTCCGAAGTGTTGTTTATGTACCTGACGAGTCTACACGGCGTCACAACCGAGAAGAACATCTTTTGGGATGTGAGAATCTCAAGATTTCTCTCGTGTATCGATCACTATGAAATTTTTTGATTTAAATTCGCATGAAACTGGTTTCATGTAAGTGGTTTCCTCCGTGTATGAACCAAATAGTTTCGGAACTGAATCTCGGACTCCGGTTTGGTGCTGTGACGATGAGGTTGTCGTCAGGGTTCAGCATATATTTATTCCGTGGACAGTAGAGGTAACGAATACATTTTAAAAATTACATTTATTGTCACGCGTAAATATAAAAAAAAATCTTATGAATATTTCAGGCCCCTTTATTTTAAAAGAACAAAGTACAACAGCTTTCTAAAGCCGTAATTCGGCGTTCACAGTTCAGATGAGTGAAGACACTGCATTGAGTTTCTACTACGAGAGAACAGTCGTAGTATCACGTCGCGCCAGTGAGGGCGAATTGCGCATGCGTACTGCGGTCTGTTCCCCGCTGATGTTACAAAGAAAACGAACATTAAAATTTCCACGTAGCAAATACTGTGCATGTTATTCAGGATGTCCCAAACCTCGGTCACCTCGGCCAATCCAAGGGTCTGAAAACTATTGATTCAGAAATGCAGTCGGTCGCCTGCTAGAATGAGGATTTGCGCCATCTCGCTGAAGTCACATCTCTTGCCTGGGTAGCAACTCAGTCCGTCTTGGTGCCGAGCCACTGATGATTTATGTGCGGAACATTAATGGTGTCTGCCAGTCCAGGTGGTTTGTTGCAGATTTGAGCCTAATTTTTCAAGGACACGTGAAATTCGCGGAACGATTCGCCTGCTGGGATTTTGCCTGCTTTAGTGACAATTGCGTTTTCATACTTCTGTAAGTTAGGTTAGGTTTGCTACATATGCTTCAGTTCGCTCGGAGAGACTAGGGAACTGTTTGGTCACACCTCAAAGTATCTGGCCTATTGCGATGTCCTGAACCGAATATAGCAGCAGCCGATTATGACATTTTTACGATTTTAAATATCACCCGTCAGATAAAGCTAACGAATTTGCGGACTGTTTTGGAAAATCAGTTGACACCCACTGACCCGTGTGACGAAAACCGTACAAGGCAGGTGAAACCTAGAGTTGAGTTGCTGCTATAAACCTCGCTGAAAGGCCAGTGCACTTGCGAGTCTTGGCGCGTGGGTGGGGGGGGGGGGGAAGAGCGCTGCGCGCGCATCTCCACGCTTTTTCTACCCGGCCGTTCCGTGCATCGACCAGGCCGTGCCGAGCGCAACTATCCACATCGCCAGGGAGCTCAGCTATAGCATGTAATGTTGTCCCTACTGTACAGAACTTAATAAAGACTTTAGAATTGATTACATTCGAAACCAATGCCTCGGGCACCTACGAAAAAGACCAATGGTACGGCTCTCACATTTTCTAGTCTTGGAAGAAAGTATAAATAATGTTATCGAAGACCGGAAAGGATTACAATGGTCAAACTATTAGAGACTGTTATTCTAAAAAATGGTCCAGAGGCTCATTGAATACATTATACCTTCTTAATGCAAGTGAATTTGACTTTTGAATGCACGAAACTCACTGACCTCGTGACCCTAAATTTCAACAAAAATATATCAACGACTGCTATATTCTTGGATATTAGATCCTTTTTTTTTTCTTTTCAAACGCAAAGTTCAGAGTTTTGGTTAAAGGCGAAATATCTGCGACAAGATAAATACAAACCTTGTTCGGAACCTTTGCACATTTCATGTATAAATGATGCTCCCCCCTCCCACGTAAAGAAACCAGGTATTCATCTAAGCCCTTTACAATGATGACACGTGTATATATTGTACATATATCAAAGGGGAAAGGATAATTTCTCACGAAGCTACAGAGAGGCATCACGTCGATGGTGTCTTGTTGCCTTGAGGCTTGCTTTACAATGGATGGATGGATGGAACATTCCATTTGTTAATCGAGTGAAATACCTCGATGTAAACTTTGATAGAATAATTACTTGGAGATTAAGTGGTCGAAGCCAAGGCCTTCGGAACATTTATTTGAATCTGCTGCGAACGAGATTGGGCGCTAACATTGAAATACCAGCGCCCGCAAGACAATATTTTCCGCACTATTCCAAGGCGTAGACCGGTCCGCGAACTGCCTGTGGCCTTAAAAATTCCTGTCGTTTGATATTTCGTCAAAAAATTATGCAGGTCAGAAGTCAAACCTCATGATCATCATAATCCGAATTTTCGCAATGTGCGCAACACAGAAACATTTATTTATTTGTTTAGTGTTCTGTCTGACGACAGGTCCATATGAACAGGATCCTTCCATCCTTTTCTCGGACTGGGACCTGTTCATATACGTTCTTGGCAGATGATCCAGAAGTGGTTTGCCATTGCCTTCTTCTGTGTGTGAATGGAGTAATTGTTGGGATGCCACGGAAGAAAACTCCGTGTTGCCTAGACCACGGCCTTGCCCAACACAAGTTATAAATTCGGGCACCGCCGGGAATCGAACCCGAGACCCCAGGATTACAAGGCCAGCGTTCTAACCGCTAGACCACCTCATCTTATTATTATTTAGTGTTCTGTCTGACGACAGGTCCATATGAACAGGATCCTTCCATCCTTTTCTCGGACTGGGACCTGTTCATATACGTTCTTGGCAGATGATCCAGGAGTGGTTTGCCATTGCCTTCTTCTGTGTTTGAGGAAAACTCCGTGTTGCCTAGACCACGGCCTTGCCCAACACAAGTTATAAATTCGGGCACCGCCGGGAATCGAACCCGAGACCCCAGGATTACAAGGCCAGCGTTCTAACCGCTAGACCACTGTGGCAGTCCTCATGGTCTGCAGGAAGAAAATCCCACTTCTGATTTACCGCCATTGTACTCAGGAAAGCTGTGCACTTCATTATGTGGAATATGAATTAACATGCAGATGAAATTTGTACGCAGTTTTGAATACGTACGTCCACTAAGAATGACGAAGTGAAGACATGTTCTTAACCCGTTGATCTCACGAGCGTAATTATTTCGGTTGTCGTATTAACATTCAAGACTTTCAGTGTCAAGGAAATCATTTAGCGTGACTTTCAGAAACACTCCCATGTATGGTAAATCTGGAGCGAAATTTCGCTGAAACTTAAATGTCAGAGTCAAGAAGTGGGCGGGGCATTTAGCGCGCACGTGATAAATGAAAAATGAATAAAAAATGGTGATTAGTCGTAAGACAACTTGGGAGGCTTAGACGCAGAGGATGATATTAAAATTGATCTTAAAGTAACATGGTGTGAGAATTTGACTGGAGATAGCGCCTCTGACGGGACTTTTCTGTAAGTAGTGACGAACTTCCGGGTTCTATAAAATGATGACGGTGTTTCGAGTAGCTGAGCGGCTGGACGCCTCAAGCCAGATTTACCGCCATGTTGTTTGTTAAATAGTAACATGATTTTTGTTCAAATAATTCGTTTTGTTACTTAAATAACAAAAGAAAAATCTACGTCTTAGTGATCTAATGTCGTGTTCGAGTGGTTAATGCTGCATTCTGTTTTAGAGGTCCGGGGTTCAAATCTATGCACAGAGAATATCTTGTTGGGGTGTTTCGTGGTTTTCTTTAGTTAATCCGGGATTCTACCCCTTCCTTTTCTGGTGCTTTATAATTTATTCTTGATTATTCATGCGGTTTTTAAAAGCTATGTAGTACGTGCTCCTTGCAGCTTTGTTAAATAAAATAAAAATAAATAAATGCAACTTAAATACTTTAATAGAGACCTTTTTATTGAAATTCATAAAAAGTTACCTTCCTCTGCTCTGAGATTAATTAGGGGGTTGCAGCCCAACACTGGTAAGCAGAAATACGAGGTGCGATCGGAACGTTTCCAGACTGTGTCAATAGAGGGCGAACCGGATGTAGTACGAGCTTCTGCCGCTAGGGGGTGCGGCCTACATTCATAGTGAATCAGTGTGCCTGCCGGCATCATCGAATTAGCATTTGTTTCTTAGTTACGGGCGTTTTGGTAGTGCATTACACCGACCCTCCTGCGATTTCGGAATGGCGTGTGCATCAAAATTTGCCAAAGACTCGCCAAAACGGCTACGGAAACCTATGAAATGCTAAAGCAAGCTTTTGGGGAGTCCGCAATGGGTCGTGCACAAACTTTTGTGTGGCATTCACGTTTTAGAAATGGCCGAACCTCTGTCGATGATGACGAGCGTTCTGGACGACCATCTTCGAGCACAACACCCGAAAATGTTACGAAGATCGACGTCGTACCATCAACGACTTGTGCGACTTTGTTTGGATAGGCTATGGGACCTGTCAGCTGATTCTAAAGGAAGAACTCCACATGCGACGCATCCTGTCTGAGGACCAGAAGCAGAATCGACTTCTCGTTTGTCAGGAGCTCAAAGATCTTGCAAGAACCGACCCCAACTTCCTTTCTAAGCTCCGTGTGACTTCTTCCTCTTCCCAAAGATGAAAATTCAGCTAAAGGGAAGGAGATTTGAGACGATAGAAGAGATTCAGGCAGAATCGCAGATGGTGCTTGACAGGCTGACAAAGAAAGATTTCCAGGGATGCTTCCAGGCTTGGCAGCGGCGCTGGGATCGTTGTGTTCACTCCCAGGGGAACTGCTTCGAGGGTGATGGATGAATTTAATACCTGAGATAAGTGTACGGGTTTTTATAGGCGCAGTCTTGAAACTTTCCGATCGTAAGTCGAAAATGTGTTTGTTTACTTGAGATGAAAGTCGTATTTGCTGGAAAAATAACTGTAACTATTGTTTCAAGGCATTTGAATTTTAATCTCTTATTGAATGTACGTCGAACCTAACCTAAAACATGGCATGATTTTAGCAGTCTCATTGTAATTGTGTAATGAGATTCGATTCCAGTAGCAGCTTTAAAATGCCAAGTTGAAGGACGTTGAAATATTACTATGAACCGTAACAAGAACTCGTTCCACTGCTTACACTTTAAAGCCGTCACTTTTTACAGGACAATGTTACGGGCGGCAGCCATGACTTTCTAATGCAGTGCCAAGGTTCGTCTTGGCTGCACCAGCGAAAGTTCTCTCGGCCGAATAGAAATCAGGAAACAGAACAATTTCTTAATTTTAAACTACGCTTCGTGACCTTTGGTTATTTCAATATTAATTGCAGTCTCTCGAAGACAGAGAATACTTGAGTTTTCCACGGTGGTGAGTCTGAATATGGCTGGTAGAAGTTTAGGATGAGTCTGATCGCCCTGATAATGGAGGCAGCAACGACCTCCGAAACATCGGTGGAAATCTACCAGACTACACGGCGTAACAACCCAAAAGACAGATATCTTAATAAAAAATATACTTATGGATAAAAAAAGAAGTATTTCGAAGGTTAGATTTTTAGATTAGCTTCGGATGGTAGTAATTAAAATATTTTTACAGATCTGTATCCGTCTCTTCGTACTAAATTTGCTGATATAGAACACCGTTTTAAAGGTGAAAAGTGTGTCCAGATTTAATTTCGGGTTTGGGAAGAAGTTAAGATGTGTTTTCATTACCTGAAACATTAATACATAAAACACAAACATTTTTATGTTTATCTTAGTGAAATATTCTTATATTAAAATTCTGCGAAATAATACTTTTCGTCGAGCCATCGCAAGTGGGAGAAGTAGGATTGGGTTTCAAATCTTTGTGAGTTATTCTCTTCAAAATACGGGCCTTGTACCTGACAAGGCCCGCGACGCTTGCCGTCGTCTCATGCGTCAATCATGTGATACAGAAATTAGTCGATTTGACTTATGTAATGCATTTGAATGTTGTAGAGTATTAAAATGCACTTAAAACATTAAAATAAAATAAAGATACGGATAAACCGAGAAAGAAACAAAAAGAAATCAAAATGAAATTTTAAGAAGGAAGTTAATATATATTGTTTATATTGTTTAATATTGTGATATAATAAATATATATTGTTTAAATATTGTCCGTCTAATCACAATAAATTCTTATTAAATATTAAAATATTACAATAATATTGTATTGTAATATTTTAATATTTAATAAGAATTTATATATTTATTATATCACAATATGACGCAACTTTACCATCTCATGAAGGAAATTAAATTAAAAACTAAAAGAAAATACATGTGGAATGAAATGCATTATTATACGGCGAATGGATGAATAGGTAATTGGAAGTAACTTATGTTCTCATATAAAGGGAGGGCTTTCACTTGTTAACAAACAGAAGTCACGGTTCAGTAGATGTCCTCCATTAATCAAATCAGGTTTTAAAAAGAAGCTTCAGTTCTGCTAACGTTTAGAAACATCAACTTATAACCGCATCCATTCGAAACTTGTCCAAATAATTAAGGCTGAATTCAGTTCGTACCGCAAAGAAAACGAGTGGTACGTAGTGGCTACCGCTGGGATTCTAAGGGCCGATTGTCGCTTTAGAACTCTACAAAATAAAATAAGCATATAAGATTATTTCATGTGTTGCTACGTAAAATTTTATATCTTTATCTCGTGTCAGATTGCTATTCTTAATTTTGGTAAAAAATTAATTTATTTAACATTTTTAGTTCACGAATTTTGACGCCGGTTTAAATTACATTTATTTTTACGCCTATTAAATAGATTAAGAAAAAACTCGGTCTGGAAAATATCTCTAGCCTTCCTATTACATTTTCTCGTGCTGAATATTTTTCCTGATAAATGTGACTGAGATGTTCCGCATGTAATCTGTTAGAACTTTGTCGAATTTTCGTTTTTGATGCTGCCATCATCAGGTCAGTCACCCTCGGTTTTCATGTCCATTTACGAGAGTCTCATGAGAAGCTGATAGTCGCTCAGATTGTCAAGAAATCCCGCGCAAAAATTTATTAAAAGATTTAATGTTTTCACTGCGATGTGAATATTAATGATTACCTGGGTTTTAAGTCGCAAGAAACCAGCAATTTTTAACAGGTTCAAACGCCATTACTTTGGAAAAATAATGCGGTTATGTTCGGTTTAGTTCGAAGCCCTGCTTATGGCCGGGTTGGTTTCAAATACAATTCAGAATCAAAACATGACCTAGAAAAGGTGAAGGTCGAATTATGACAAATTTTCTCCCCCAAGTTCATATGCTGATAATTTATTATTTACTTCTCGTGGATTACACCCCCCGGTCTATACTCATTAAGCGTTAACTCTGAACTGAAACATTCTTAGACTTTCAGTAAGACTCCTCAGAGGGGGATCAGCCCATCACAAGGTATTTTTGTCGGTACCCGAAGAACTAGGACATTTGTGAACGACGACTCCAGCGGAATTCGAATCTGCACTCCCAAGTCTAAGACCGGAAGAGCCTAAAGTGTGCAGCCACTGCGATCAACGTTATTGAAAATTAATTAGTTTAGTTTTCTACGCTGTGTCAAGACCTTTACGGGGAACAGCTTATTACGGTGATTTATATAATGATTTTGTTCTTCCTGTCTGTTACACCGAGACTCATAGGTTAGGGTAGAATGGGTTAGGATAGTTTAGGTTGGGTTAGGTTGGGTTGGATTAGGTTGGGTTGGGTTGGGTTAGGTTGGGTTGGATTGGGTTAGGTTAGTTTATGTTAGGTTGGGTTAGATTTGGTTTGGTTAGGTTTGGTTGGGTTGGGTTAGGTTATTTTAGGTTTGGTTAGGTTAGGTTGGGTTAGATTTGGTTTGGTTAGGTTTGGTTGGGTTGGATTGGGTTAGGTTAGTTTATGTTAGGATGGGTTAGGTTTGGTTAGGTTGGGTTAGGTTAGGTTAGTTTTGGTTGGGTTGGGTTAGGCTAGGTTAGGTTGGGTTAGGTTAGGTTGGGTTAAGTTTGGTTAGGTTAGGTTAGGCTAGGTTAGGTTAGGTTGGGTTAAGTTTGGTTAGGTTAAGTTGGGTTAGGCTAGGTTAGGTTGGGTTAAGTTTGGTTAGGTTAGGCTAGGCTAGGTTAGGTTAGGTTGGGTTAAGTTTGGTTAGGTTAGGCTAGGTTAGGTTGAGTTGGGTTAGGTTAGGTTAGGTTGGGTTAAGTTTGGTTAGGTTGGGTTGGGTTAGGCTAGGTTAGGTTGAGTTGGGTTAGGTTAGGTTAGGTTGGGTTAAGTTTGGTTAGTTTTGGTTAGGTTGGGTTAGGTTAGGTTGGGTTAAGTTTGGTTAGGTTAGGTTTGGTTAGTTTTGGTTAGGTTGGGTTAGGTTAGGTTGGGTTAGGTTAGGTTGGGTTAAGTTTGGTTAGGTTAGGTTTGGTTAGTTTTGTTTAGGTTGGGTTAGGTTAGCAACGTTTCAAGAAAACGTGCGGACTTCATCTTCCTGAACAACATCGACAATAGTATTAAAAATTGGATTAATCTTTTTCAATAAAAATTTAAATCGCTTCAGTTCTCTAGAGGCTCAGCTGTTTCTTACAAAATCACTGAAAATACTCCAAAAAATAAAATATATTTTCGTTTCTATCCTGAAATAAATATCGTAACTCTTGTTGAGCAGCTGTGTTGATGGTAATCTCCGCTCCACAGTTCCCCTCTGTGTTGATCGCTGCCATTGAACTGCAGTGCGTAACGTAATTGTATGTTAGTTACAATGTCGAAAGTGAACAAAACACAATCACACAATGACACATTCCAACAATCCGGAAACACTCTTTGTTCCCCACTGCAACGATAAATCGTATTGCCCATTGTTGCGCTTTGATAAGCACAATTGTTCTTGTTCGTTGTTTTATTTTGAAAGTGAACTTTCTATTTTATGTCGAACAGACTTAAATTCTGTTTACCCTAAAACCCATCCTCCTTTATTACACGCTTTCGCATTTCATTAGACTACTCGATCTTCCGATTTCGATTCAGACTTTGTCTCCTTTATACACAACTATCAGAGCGACCGAATTCGACAAATGCTTAAATCTCCCGAAAGCTTATCACATGCCTAATAATTCGATACGTGTCGCTGAAAATCACAGAAGAAATTATTTTCCCACCGAGACTCGAACCTAGGACACTTTCGGGTTTGTGACCTTAATCCATTTCAATCCGCTCCAAAAATAAATAATTTTGTTCTTTGCGCCATTTTTATATTAAACTCGGCTTTCGAGATACGGGAACCGCCCTTACCGGTAATCGAACTGAGGACATTTCTGGAGTTCCCAATATTTCGTGTGTGGTCTAAAGGAATAGGCACGCTAAGTTTGGTGGAAAATCTGCCAGTCTACGAACCTATATCTTTCCCAGCACGAGAATGACATTCGGTTTTTATATGTATAATGACAACCAATAACTGAAACACCTACTGCCGAAACGTCGTGCATATTAATATAAATCATAAAATGCATGTATAATAGCGACTGCTTTATATATTTTTTCAACAACGTGAAGATTTTTTTAAATGAAGTTGACATTTATGTTTCATGTTTGTGGTAAAAATGTGAGAAAGAAATACGTGTCGTGTCTCGGACTTTGGATTGTGACAGCTGATTGGTTATTTTCCCCAGCCGTACGATTGCCCCCCCCCCCCCGAACACTCCCCTCTACCTTAAGCAGTCGACATTGGGTTGACTCATCCGCTTTAAACAGTCGGCAAAGTAGAACGTAATATTTTCACATTGGACCATGCATTGTTGCAAATAAAAATGAATCATCACGTTTCTTTATCGAAACTCGAGTATTTCAGTTACAAATGACGCTTTCTCCTGCTTGAAATCATACTTGGAAATTTTAAAGTAAGTATCCAGAACAATAAGAATGCAAATCATACAACTACAGCCAATGACTTGCAAACATCGAACGACCGTCATTTGTTTCATTCCATTTAGGACTACTTTTGGGTGTCGCCTGCGTTCTTGAGAAGCTGTTGAACATGACGTTGGCTCTTTAAGATCGAACTTGAAAGTGTAAGGCTTTGTTACAGAGTGTATACGTTTAGTAAACAAACTAAAAAAACATTTAAATCGTGAATGAGACCATGTAATGTCTTTGGGAATGCCTTTTAAGCGAGAAAAGAAATCATGACTTGGCGAATTGTTCTTTTTAAAGTAATGTAAAAGATTTATGGTTCTTAACGTCCGTCCACTGCCACTCTCTCTGCGACTACATTGGCCTTGTAGTTCGTGCATAGCGGCTTGCACTTGTTCAAGATGGCCGTGCGCCGCACAGGTGTTAGTTAACCTATATTATTCCGCGTATGATAACGATCACACAGATGATTATTAAACCGGATAATGAAACGCTATATACTCCAGTAAAATATGAAAGTTTATAATTTGTTTAAATTTGTCAGTCTAATCACAAAAGTTCCTATTAAATATTAAAATATTATTATAATTAACATTTAAATATTTAAAATATATTAAATGATGATCTCTATCGCAATGTTCGATTTACATTAGAACATCACTTTTTACACGACATGTTTCAGTTCTATAAGAACCATCTTCAGGTGTATAAAATAATATAAACTTAAATATAATTTCTTAAATGCAACTTTTAGTCAGATGTTTTTCAGATTTCAAATGATGTTTTCTTCTAGATTTATTGTATTTTTAATATCTTCGAATACGATTATATATTTATATATTTATCACAAAATGACGCAACTTTATCATCTCAAGTTTATAATTATTTGTGTGCAATTGTCACATACGACAACATTTTACAGATTTACATTACCCTTCATGTGACAATTCTCAGTAAGTGTGATTAGATACACGACTTATGTCACCCGATGACGAAAAATATGTAGGATCTATGACCCCCAGGACCTAGGTAAAGTACATGCGAAATATCCCTACACGAAACATTGATTTAAGTAAAGGAAATATTCCTGTGTCTTTGTTAAGTTCGTAATTTCTCTGCCCTTCTAGGATGCCATGATAATACCTTAAATTATGCCACGACCGTATCCTTAAATATCCCTTTAAATTCATTATTCATCCCACTCTACACAAGAAGAGATACTACCAGCGTTTGTTAAATAAATTATAAATTACAACAACGCCAAAAATGGTTGGTTTAATGGTTGTTTAATTTAATAACAATTACAAAACGAACCAATTTTTAAGTGGTTAAGGCTGTGTTTATGTCAACAAAGGCATTTTGGTCCAATCGTACCAAATTCAGCGGCGACCTTATGTTATCTGGTTCAGAAGTGACAAAGACGTGTTGTTAAAAAGCTTTTTGAGTCTCGAATACTAACTCGATAAAAGTATTAAAGATATAATGTTAAAATTATAATACACCATTTTTAGAGCTCAGTGAAGAAAATATACGTAATAAAACGTCATGATTACTTCCTTTTCTCACCACTGCAGTTCTTAAGCACCACATGCTATTGACCCATTAATATTTCATTATCTTCGATTATATCGAACAATCACATATATAGACTCAAAATACAAATCTTAATAGTAAGTCCTACATATAAAAGTAATTATGAAGTTCATCTAATCTTTGGTCTTAAAATCCTTGGTATTTAAGTCGGGGCTCTCCTTTCAACCTGCAATTTGACAGCTGACGAGCTTATCTGGTGTCCATCAAATTGCCTACCTCAGAGCAGTGGTGCTTAATATTGTTATTGAAATTTCGTGTGCGAACAGAGCAAGACGGCGCAATCTAACTGCATTATAGAACTGGATCCACCGATTATGGCCGCTGACCTTGTACGGAGTGCCCAGTATGCGGACCACTCAATGAAGGAAGGAAGGAGTTTCTGTCGGTCAGTACAGTCTGTGTCAGTGCTGTGTTAACAACATGCCACCTGTTCGTTCAATCTCCTTTCTGGTCATTGATAAAGCCTCGTATCACAACACTCAGACAGACAAAACCCACCGACGTCTTAATCAAAGGACGAAATGAAAGCCTGGCAATTGGAAATAAATATATTATTTTGTGACGTGTTCAAAGCTCAACTGCACGATTTAATCAAATTAAATAAGTCAAAGCACAAATACACACATTATGTGATTGTGCACGCATGGACAATAAGTCACGTTTAGGCACGCTTAAGTTTTGTTACTTTGCAATAAGTTACGAGAGGTTACTATAGGATAGTTTGAATTAGGTTAGGTTAGGTTAAGTTGTTTAGTGGATTTCATTACGACAGGTAACGTTTTGAAAATTGTTGTGACGTTTTGACACTTATGGTCACAATAAGTCACGCCTGGTCACGCTTTGTCACGTTTGGACACGCTTTGTAAATCTTCGTCACGTTTCGAAATATACTGCACCCTCGTCACGAGGTCAAAGCAGGTCACACCTGGTCACGTTTTGTCACGTTTGGGCACGCATGGTCACTAAGTCACGCCTTGGCACGCTTACGTTATGTTACGTAAGGCTCGGTTAATTTTGGCTACTTTACAATACGTTAGATTAAGTTTCGACATGTTGGGTTAGGTTAGAAACGTTCGCTTAGGTTAGGTTAGTTTGTTAGAATAGGTAACGTTTTGAAAATATTCGTCACGTTTCGGCACTTATGACCACATCTCGTCACGCCATTACAGTACGTCACGTGTAGTCACGCTTTGTCACGGTTTTAAAATCTTGGTTATGTTTTAACACTTAAGGTGTCTTCTCGTCACGCTTTCAAAGGAAGTCACGCCTAGTCACGCTTTGTCACTAATATATAATTGAAGATAATGAAGTGAACAGCAGCAGAGGTAGTGATGAATCGAGTGATATGTCAGAAAGCGATGATCTGTGTGGAGTGGAAGAATTAGAAGAGGACCGAAGATTTGTGAAGAAGGTAAAATTATGTAATACTCTCTGTAGTTTTAATTTTCTAGTGATCTGTAGTGTAGTGTACGCGGCCTGCTGCCATCCCTTCCAGCAAACTTCTGGTAAGTGACTCGCTCCGAGGTTCCAATTCACAAAGTTCAGCGGCCAAAAACGCTGGAATGAAGTATACCTTCCCGTCTGTATGTAACGGGTCGCTAGCAATGACGGATGAAGACGGGCGAGTCACCCACGTAGCCGTGCCGGAAGGTGTCAGCGGCATCTGGTATAATACACTTCTAATTCTGTTTGCTTACGATGTTTCCATAATAGTAGAATGCGCGCGCAGCTATGTGTCGCGCGCGCAGCCCCTAGGTGATTGGTCCGTCAAATTTCATCATGTAATCAGCGCCCAAGCTAAATTTACTTGAGATTTGTAGACCCGTGCTTATATGAACTTATATAATTGTTTTTGGATGGACGGTTTATGGTCCAGAACGTGCTGGGATTATTTATATTCATCTTGCGTTTATCAGATATATCTTTTATATTACGTTTTCCAGTTTGGCCTTTCGTGTTGTGCTTACCGCTACTCTTGTGTTCGTTGTTTGTGTTCGTCGACACTTCGTGCCATCTGTAGTCAGCATTCTCAACTGTTTCATGTCTTCTAATACCTTCCCCGAAATCCCACTCATTGTCTATTTTTTATATAAATTATCTGAAGCTTTCACGGTGACCAAGTATAATAAATTATACTTTCGATATGTACTAATTTCTATTTTGTTTGCTCTAAGAGTTCATAATATTATCTAGTCATATTATACCCATTATTCATTAGCTTTAATTGAATTATTATTTTCCTTTTCTTAACCCATAATTTGCAGTTAATGGCCCCTGTTTAATAAATAGATAAAACCTGTAACCTCATGGTTTCGTGGATGATTAGACGAATTATTTATTGCCATATGTTACTAGCTACGGACTTAAGAACATACCAACATACAGGATGGGTCAAAAGTGTGTTTACAAACTTTGTATACGTGTTCCTGTATCAAAAATAATAAAAAATGTTCCTATGTGGTCACAAATGTTTCATTTTCGAAATAATAGCCAAAAATAAGTTTCAATGAATCACTTTATTGTCAAGTATAAGGACAGGGATGTTTCTTTGTAACAGATGCTTAAAGGTTGTTCCTCCATTCTCCACACATGTCCGAGCACGACGTACACAAGACTGACGAATTCGTTCAAACACACCAGAGTTTCCTCGAATCAACTGCACACGTTCCCATAGGTCTTCATTGTTTATGGGTGTTGCATAAACGACTGACTTCAAGTGACCCTACTGATAAAAGTCCAATGGAGTAAGGTCCGGTGACCTCGGTGGCCATTCTACTGGGCCTCCACGCCCAATCCCTCGCTGAGGGTACTGTTCATTGAGATGATATCTGACGCGATGGGAGAAGTGTGCTGGGGCTCCGTCGTACATAAACCACATTTAGTTTCTTGTATTCAGTGGTCCATCTTCAGGAAGACGTGGCAAGAGTCTTCTTAAGAATCGCCGATATGAAGGTGCTCTTAGACGCGATGGAAGCATGTGTGGACCAATTAACATGTAGCCAACAATTCCTGCCCAAACGTTAATTGAAAATCTTTGCTGGAAGCTGGATTGACTTTGAAATTTATTTTTGGATATTATTTCGAAAATGAAACATTTGCGACCCCATGTTCAAAGGGACATTTCTTTTTGATCCTGGAACACGCACACGAAGTTTTTAAACATACTTCTGACTCACCCTGTCTATGGTTCTCTCAGCGACGAGAAGACGAAGTGATGGTAACGTTTATGGTGTGTAGTTTCAACAAATTTTAAAAATAGTGTGTTTTAATTGTTTCATTAATGTTGACAATCAGGTGCTTTTATAGTGTCTGGAAAGTTTTGACAACACTGATAAAGCAGGTAGTGAGTCCAATTAAAAATATTCTTAAATAAAACCTGTAGCAAAATTCGAGTAGGTAAATATGTATCTGAGACATTCTTCATCAAGAACGGTCTGAAACAAGGAGATGCTTTGTCTCCCTGGCTCTTTAACTTTGCGCTAGAATATGCCATCAGGAAAGTCGAAGATAGGCAGGAGGGGTTGCAATTGAATGGGACACATCAGCTATTGGCATTTGCTGATGTTAATTTATTGGGGGACGATATAAATACAATAAAGAGGAACGCAGAAGTTTTACTAGAGGCTGGTAGACAAGTGGGGCTGGAAGTAAATTCAGAAAAAACTAAGTACATGTTAGTATCTCGTCATCAGAAGACAGGCGGGCAAAATTATCTTAGGGTGGCTAATAAGTCATTTGAAAGGGTTACAAAGTTCAAATATCTGGGAACAACAACAACAAATGAAAATGACACTCATGAGGAAGTTAGGAGGAGACTAAATTCTGGAAATGCTTGCTACTTCTCAGTCCAAAATATTTTGTCTTCCCGTCTGATTTCTAAAAACGAGGTTTTTGAGATTGTCCAATTACGAAAAGTTTCTTCTTGTCTCATCCACTCAAATTCTCACGTATCAAAACCTTCTGACTATTTTTTACCTTTTTCCACAAACACATTTTTTCCCCTTGAAATGTAAGCGTTGTATCAGAGATCATTTTGTAAATGAGCCCAATTTCGTCTGCGTCATAGATTTGTCCTCTCCTGCGCCTATTCTAAACATTTCTCATTTATTCAGTTCTTTTTCTCGTGTCCATCGATACGGCCTCTCCCTGTCATGAGCATAATCGATATTATGCCTATTTTAAAACAGTCGAGGCATCAATTACGGTGACAGGTCCATATGAACAGGATCCTTCCATCCTTTTCTCGGACTGGGACCTGTTCATATACGTTCTTGGCAGATGATCCAGAAGTGGTTTGCCATTGCCTTCTTCTGTGTGTGAATGGAGTAATTGTTGGGATGCCACGGAGGAAAACTCCGTGTTGCCTAGACCACGGCCTTGCCCAACACAAGTTATAAATTCGGGCACCGCCGGGAATCGAACCCGAGACCCCAGGATTACAAGGCCAGCGTTCTAACCGCTAGACCACCGTGGTACGGTGACTTAAGTCCTTATATTACAATTACAACACAAGTGTTATTATGGGACCTGAGATTGTTAAGCCAACGTAACTGTGCATCTTAAGCTATTCCAGCAATATTCTGTAAGTGTCGCAAGACCTATAATTTTTATTTAAAACCACTGCGTACCGTGTAGTGTATTGATATATAAAATTATACATTCAAGTGTAAACAGTTTTGTTTCAATGCATGATTTTATCTATAATTTTTTATCTGATTTTTGCAGTGAGATTCTTCTGAAACGCTCAAAAATTTCTCTTTGTTCGTCTGTAATTTCAGAATTGTAGACGATTATAAATTGAATTCATTGCGCGCGTATAGCAGTGTATATTGTTTATCGTTGGAGGGTAAATGTTTCATAACACAATGAGCTTAAAAATGGTATTTACAGTTAAACTAACGTTACTCGTCATATCCTCGTGTCATGTTGGTCTTACGCAAAAGAATTCGTACATAAATGAAGCGTGAAGCTATAATATGCTCGTTATAGCCGTGAACTCGTTGTAACCGTGTTTGTTATAACGGAACTTTACTTTAATTTCAGAACCAATGTACGGCCTTGGGTGCGAGTTTAATTTTAATTTCAAGGCAACGAGTAAAAGGGAAAATAGGACGTGCCGTGACAGGTTTGAGCTAATTGCTATACGTAAACATGAAACATCGATGAATAGTGACCGGTTCAAGTAGAAACTTGAATAGGTTTACCCTTAAGCTTTGATCGCTTTACGGTCGTAGATAATATTCAGATTAGACGAGAAAGCTTGATTTTCAGTGATCCGATGCAAGGTGTTGAAAAAGACACGAAGAACATGACATCTTTTAACTTTTATTGAACTAAGTTACACTTATGAGGCTGTATAAATTTATTCAGTAGGACATGATAATGTAAATTAAGATGAGTATCAGACAGAAATAAAGGAGTTTAGCTCATACTGGAGATACTGTAACCACCATTTTCATGAGTTAAATTGCACATTTAATTTATATTACGAATAAACGCCTGTCGTAAGTGTCGCCATAAGAAATTCGCACTAGCAATAAATACACTATTATTCAAAAAATGTCTGTCTTTATCTCTTAGTAGGATTTCAGGTTCTCACTGCGACGAGATCTTATCTTTATTTATTTATTTATTTATTCGTTTTCCACTTCCGTTTTGTCTTTATCTTGTTATTCCACACATTCATTTTTGAACGTGACTGTACTCCGTTAAATTTTCTTTGCTAAAGTCTTGTATAAAATATAAAATCAGACCATCAGCTGGTTCTTAAACATAGACACGTGATATGTGGAAAGTCTTTTTTGAGGTACGAACTATATTTTTAAAAAAGTATTTCTGAAAACTTCGGGTTCAAAGTGTGAAATTATTGTGTGGTCTGTTTCCAATATCAGTTTCCTACAAGATTGTTGTGAAATTTAAGAGAACTCATTGATTAAAGCTACGCCAAACACACAAAATCCGATTTTGAAAGGAGTAAAGAGGAAGTTGTTATGACTCATTTTGTAGTATATTTCTGTTTTGTTATCAGAATTGTTGGAAATTTTCTACATTTGGCACAGAGTGGGGTACAGCAGGTAGCCTGGCACTTTTCGGGACACATTATGTGGCAGGATACAAATCCAAGTTAAACGGAATCATTTTCACCACAGAATGGAGAATTATTTCTTTGCAGGTTGCAGAAGACGGTGGCTGAGTACACAGACTGTTTTTAAAATAATCTGCAACACTTTAGGGGCGTGGTTTGTGCACAGAAAAAAAAAAGTTTTTATAAACACGATTCTAGAAACGGCCCGCTAGATCACCTGACTTTTAACCCGCAGTATTTATACACGTGAGGCCATCTAAGAGTGTACTACTGAACTTGATGGTGTAGCGAAGTGGAACAGTGGGAAGAGTAATTGGCAACGCGCCAGGAAGTTTTGTGCGCATGCGTCAGTCCCTCGCGAGACTTGCATGTGTGGAGGTAAAGCTCTTCATACGATTTGTTGCTGTCAAAAACAATGCGTGACTTTGGTAGCAGTGATTTGGAAATAAACACTTTCTTGTTGTACGATTTGCACTTATCAGTCTTCTTCCAAAATTAAATTGGCCATAACTCAAAGATCCATGTTTACAAATAATTTATTCTTTGGTTTAAACACGGAAATCGCCTACGAAGAGTTTGGGTCGATGAGTTTAGTTGGGGGGGGGGGGGGATCAGCCCAGCGCCTCGGGTATAGTCACGTGACTTTTCAGTACATTTCTTGCGAGATCTTTCGGTCACGAACTCTGACGGACTTTTCCGAATGCCTATTGGATTTTTCTCAATTAGATAACTTCCATCAAATATTATTACGCGATTAAATCAATTTCTTGACTGTTAGCTTCTCGAGAACAGACGCTTCGTAGAATATATTTAATTCAGGCAGCTGTGCTAAGAATGTTGTTCTGTTTCACTGACCGAACTTTATAAGTTGAATAGGAAAGGTGGTGTAGAAATGAAGGTTAAAATGTGCGTGACTCATATTGTTCGTTGAACTTCAGAACAATACACCGTGTCCCATAATTGTCTTTACAACTTTAACACTTAATAACCAAATAATGAGATGAGATATCACAATATAGTTTTTTGCATATTAAAGAGTAACTCTCAAAGTTTCTGCTTGTGTTTACATGCAGTTGACTCATTATTTGGTTATTAAGTGGTAAAGTTGTAAAGATAATTATGGCACACGGTGTATCATGCAGAATACTACACACTCGTTGGTCTAATCAGATCACGTAAGTTCAGGATTAAGTAACACTGTTGAATTTCGAGAGAAGAAGACGTAGGGGGTGGTACACAGTAGGAGCTTGAAACAGACAGAGTGCTCATTATGTGATTACTATACGTTGAAACGATAATTCGTAAAGTAATTTAGCAGCGTACGCAGCAAGGAGATGGTTTCTATTAATTTAAATCAGGAGGGCTGTATGAGAATCATGAAGTGGCAACTTGAAACTTGTTAACTCTCTTAGGGTTTCCTTAAAGACAGAGGAAAACCAAGACAACTGTGGCCGATCGCTGGACCTCGCGGATGCCTAGTAACTAATAGCCAGCAGTCCGGCAAACTAGAGAATACAAAATTCCCCCTAGGTTTCCCCGACATGTGTGCTCTAAGTTTTAGTGATAATTTCGGTACAGTAATTTGCATGTTTGTCGTTAATACATGTACTTTGTATAAAATGGACGAGAACAGGATTTTTTTAAGCACAGTTAATTTATGGATAAATTTTAAAAGAAAATAACGCCCTTCGGAAGACGTCGAAATATTGCGAATTGTAAAATTTCGTCTTTCGGGTATGAGCCGTGTCGAAATGTTGAAAGTTATTCGACGTTTCGGCAAACACTTCGCTTGCTATCACCATGGGGAGTAAGTTTTTTGAGCGATTTTTGAAACATTATACGGAGCAGTTAGCATGCGGCTATAATATTTATAAATTTGATACTTATCTAAATAAAAGCATAATACTTCTCCATTACAAATATTGGTTGTTGAATGCTGTTTAAAGAAACACTCGCTGTTTACTTTCTGCCTTCATCAGGGCGGTTACTCTGATTACAGAGGCAGCAAGCCCCTCTCAAGACGTCGGTAGAATTGTACCAAACTACGAGGTGTCACAACCCAGAAGACGATCAATATTACATTCACCAACGTGAGAACCTGAGATCCTGCTTAGAATTTTAAACTTTGAAATTTATAACCGTGTATGATATTTGTTCATTTAAAAATAAAGATAAGATATATGCATTCAGTTAACCTGTCTCAAGGCTTTGGGTATTATTTCGTTCCGGATTCGAAAAATTTATCTCGCATTTCTAAAACGAAACATACGAAGGCGAAAACGCGTTCTGCGTACGAAATATCTTTTAACAAGCACTGATAATTTTTGTTTTTCGATTTAATCGACGTTCCAAGAGATCAGTAAAAGAAATGTATCCCATATTATTTTTTTGTATCTTAGCAACAAAAATTATACTTTAGCGTTGAGATACATATTTTGTGCTCAGTAGAAAGATAACCGCCGCTGTGGTCTAGCGGTTAGAAGGCTGGCCTTGTAATCCTGGGGTCTCGGGTACGATTCCCGGCGGTGCCCGAATTTATAACTTGTGTTGGGCAAGGCCGTGGTCTAGGCAACACGGAGTTTTCCTCCGTGGCATCCCAACAATTACTCCATTCACACACAGAAGAAGGCAATGGCAAACCACTTCTGGATCATCTGCCAAGAACGTATATGAACAGGTCCCAGTCCGAGAAAAGGATGGAAGGATCCTGTTCATATGGACCTGTCGTCAGACAGAACACTAAATAATAATAAGATGAGGTGGTCTAGCGGTTAGAACGCTGGCCTTGTAATCCTGGGGGTCTCGGGTTCGATTCCCGGCGGTGCCCGAATTTATAACTTGTGTTGGGCAAGGCCGTGGTCTAGGCAACACGGAGTTTTCCTCCGTGGCATCCCAACAATTACTCCATTCACACACAGAAGAAGGCAATGGCAAACCACTTCTGGATCATCTGCCAAGAACGTATATGAACAGGTCCCAGTCCGAGAAAAGGATGGAAGGATCCTGTTCATATGGACCTGTCGTCAGACAGAACACTAAATAAAGAAAATAAATAAATAAATGAATAGAAAGACCTTAAGCCAAGCCTACTTTGTAGCGCAGTTCAAACCTAACCTAACACCACACATGTATAAGATGGCGTCTTTTAAAAAAACAAGCGTTGAATATATTAATATGTCAATGTTGATTATTTTAGGATAGTCCTTGATTAATCATGCAATAATTTTGTCTTAATTGAAGTTTCTATCACAAAATTTTGCGTGAAGAATATTATAATTCCCATTCAACGCCCAATGATAATGGTTAAGTAATGTCTTCTTATGTTATAATCACATTGAGACATATTTAATAAGATATTAGCAACTTGTCTGTAGTTGGTTGTCCTGTTCATTTGATCGGTTGACATTATTCTGACAAAATATTTTGTTAATTTTACTGCTGATGTAATTTTTAATTTAAATAGCAAATTTCTACGCGAACACTGGACCACGTAGTTAAACAAACGAAAAAATAAAGTTCTGCTGTATGGTGTGTGTGTGTGGTGTATGTGACGTAATGTAAGATGGAAATTGTTGCGTTACGCAATTGGTAGAGCCAGAATTATCCGGAAGACGCGAGCTTACACCCCAGACTCAACTCCGTATAATAATTTGAGTGTAAGAGAAAGTTGGTTTGTTTTGTCACTTGTATTAAATAACAGTAAAGTCGTACGTCTGACATTTTGGTGAACTGTACGTCTTTTGCCTTTTTCCCATAAGAATTACGCCACTTGTATGACGCCGAGCAAATTAAGAATGTACGAGGTGCGATCGGAAAGTTTCAAGACTGTGTCTATAGAGGGCGAACCGGATGTAGTACGAGCTTCTGCCGCTAGAGGGTGCGGCCTACATTCATAATGAATCAGTGTGCCAGCCGGCATCATCGAATTAGCATTTGTTTCTTAGTTACGGGCGTTTTGGTAGTGCATTACACCGACCCTCCTGCGATTTCGGAATGGCGTGTGCATCAAATTTTGCCAAAGACTCGCCAAAACGGCTACGGAAACCTATGAAATGCTAAAGCAAGCATTTGGGGAGTCCGCAAACTTTTGTGTGGCATTCACGTTTTAAAAATGGCCGAACCTCTGTCGATGATGACGAGCGAGCGTTCTGGACGACCATCTTCGAGCACAACGCCCGAAAATGTTACGAAGATCGACGTCGTACCATCAACGACTTGTGCGACATTGTTGGGATAGGCTATGGGACCTGTCAGCTGATTTATTCTAAAGGAAGAACTCCACATGCGACGCATCCTGTCTGAGGACCAGAAGCAGAATCGACTTGACTTCTCGTTTGTCAGGAGCTCAAAGATCTTGCAAGAACCGACCCCAACTTCCTTTCTAAGCTCCGTGTGACTTCTTCCTCTTCCCAAAGATGAAAATTCAGCTAAAGGGAAGGAGATTTGAGACGATAGAAGAGATTCAGGCAGAATCGCAGATGGTGCTTGACAGGCTGACAAAGAAAGATTTCCAGGGATGCTTCCAGGCTTGGCAGCGGCGCTGGGATCGTTGTGTTCACTCCCAGGGGAACTACTTCGAGGGTGATGGATGGATTTAATACCTGAGATAAGTGTACGGGTTTTTATACATGCAGTCTGGAAACTTCCCGATCGCACCTCGTACGTTATGGAAGAAATCGTCTCTTTAACAGTAGACCCACATATCCAATGCAAGAATTAAGGAAACTGTGCTATAACGACCATGAAGTTGGGAGTCTGTATCATACTCCTGGTGCATGCATTGGAACACGACAGAACGGATCAGATGCTCCAACCACCACGGGCTTTGGCCTGTTTCTAATAATAAAAATCAAACATTATATAGATCATTTCGAAATAGATCAGGCTTTGTTCAGGCTAGAATAAAAGAATCACTTTTTAAGATAAACTTCGGTCTCGGAAGAGGTGAAATTTTGGTCCGTGTTAGCCACCTCGTTAAGGCTTACGTTCCTGGTGCGTCGACTTAAGGGAAGGGGGGAATGCGTGACTTTCCAAGACAACATGTCATAGGAGCGCGCTGTCTCCTTCGTCATCGCAGTGATAACCTCCGATCTTACAAGATTGCCCTTTGTTCTATGCGTCATGCAAGATGAAGTACGTTGTATGTACTCAGTCCCTCCCCTTATGATATGGCTTGCCGACTAACTACCTAACTAGATGGCTTACGGAACCCGAAGGTTCATCACCGAATTAACCAAAGCCCTCCACCGGACCCTGTCCTGGGCCAACAAAATCCAGTCTCCTTCAACTCCTATCTCCCATAGATCCCGCCTGAGATTATCCTCCCATCTACGTCTAGGTCTCCCCAGAGGTCTTTTCCCCCTCTGGCTTCCCGACCAGTACCCGGTGCACACCTCTTGTCCCATCAATGCGCGCTACATGCCCCGCCCATCTCATTCTTCTCGACTTAATCACCCTGACAATATTGGGGGAGTAGTACAGATTTTTAAGCTCGTAATTATATCCATCCCACTTAGGTCTAAATATTATCCTTCTTTTCAGATGTATAGCTTATGTAAAGTTTCTTGAGCATTGAATCACGAGCCTCCAGAAATTCGAAACTGAAACAGCTTTCATCAAGTGTTAGAACTTCTACGTCGTTAATGATTTAAGTTGTCTCTTTTAGGAAATCAGCGTGACTGTCCTTTATTTCAAGATAACATTCTATACGTTACGTCAAAAATGCCGTGTCATGTGATGTCACGTGTCATATTCCTATATAAATATATAAAATCCTTGTGGTCGTAATAAACGCTGGTGTGTTACTTCGTACATCATCAGTTTCATATAATAATTACATTCACAAAAAAATTAAAAACAAATTAAATGTCACGAATGCTTTCTACAGCGAAATTCAAAATATCTTGCATTTCTGTCTGATGTCTCAAAATATAAAAATTATAACAGAAAGAATTATAATTGTACGTGTGTTGTATGGGTATGAAAAATTAGTCGCTCATATTACAGGTCGAGCAACGTTGAAAACTTGGCTTAGAAGAATATTTTAATGTTAAGACGGAATAAATAAGACCATCCTAGGTCACCCCCATCACGTGAACGTTGGTAACATGTCCTTAAGTTTTGTTTCCCCCCCCCCCCAAATTATTGCTAAATATAATAAGAATACGTTTGTGGTCGTTTGAGGTTATGTTATAGTAAGTTTCTAATAATTACGCCAGATGTCACTAACTCGTACACGCCCAAATATTTCAGAATGCACGCAGGTAAGAAATATGAATGTAAGGATACAAGCAGCGTGGAAAATAATAATATTATATTATTCACCGCAAAATTGAGAGATGACACTCAGCAGCCCGCGTAAAAATCTGTGATTAAGCATTTCTGTTATAAAACGAGAATTTGTGCTATAGACATCGAAGCTACACGGAAATTCTAGTATAAATTATCAAGGTCACATGGTCAACCACCATGACCACACTTGACCATAATTGCCTTGCTAATTCCCAATCAGCTGACAGGAAGTGAAATGACTATTATGATGTTTAAAATACTTGAATAGTGATTATGTGGGAATAAGAACATATTAGATTACTGGGATATCAGAAAATACACGGACCATCAGTAAATTACTTTAGGAGTTGAACAAACATTCAGTGAACTATTTTTTTAGGAGCCAAGCAAAAATTATGTTATAAATTTTACATTCGCCTGTCCTATGTAGTCGTGTTTATTTTCATTATTATGCGAACATTTTTAAAACACACCTCCATCACAGCTGCTAACTAAGAAAAATCAGTCCACACAGCCCGCTACAAATTTAATAATTCCTAGTTTGGCCACGACAGGCGAAACAGCGGAACATCGCTGGATCAGAGATATCATATAATAAGGTCGGAAAAGTGTTTCGCGTACCTAAATACACGAAATAACCTCTTTCGTTCGTTTCTACGTGCATTAAGGTGTGCTAAACCAGCCTTACCCCCCACGAAAAAAATTTACATATTTTGAATATTTGAAAATGTTTAAATATTTACATTTTCAAAAATTTGTAAACATCCACAATTTTAAATTTTTTAAAAAAAAAATTCGTTATTTCAAAAATCCGTAATTAAAGACGTAACATTTCCAACTTTCCACATTTTCGGCATGTAAAATATATATTTAAAAGGAAGAGGATGAATTACAGAACATGATGGACAACTTAGTGGAAACAGGTGGAGAGTATGGAATGGAAATCAACATTGAAAAATCAAAGGTAATGAGGATAGCACCGAGAGCAGAACCATTGAACGTTGTAATTGGAAACCAACAGCTGGAGAATGTGGAGCATGACGGACGCTCTATGCACCAAGGAGGTAAAAGCAAGGATAGCCATGGCCAAGGCAGCTTTCGTCAAGAAGAGGATACTTCTCACTAGCAAGTTGGGCTTGGAGATGAAGAAGAAACTAGTGAAGTGTTACGTATGGAGCAGAGACCTGGACACTCAGGAAGAAGGAACAGAAATACCTGGAGAGTTTTGAAATGTGGTGTTGGAGAAGAATGGAGAAGATCAGGTGGACGGATCGAGTGACCAACGAAGAAGTATTGAGGAGAGTCAATGAGCAAAGAAACATTCTGCAGGCGATTACACGAAGGAAAGCTAACTGGCTGGGACATATTATGAGAAGGAGTGGGTTACTGAGTGATATCACCGAAGGCCAGGTTGAAGGAAAGCGAGGACTGGGAAGAAGATTGATACAGCTAACCGACGACCTTAAACAAGGAAAGAAGATGACGTTCCAGGAATTAAAGCGAGAAGTCGAGAATAGGGACAACTGGAGAGCTCTTTTTGGGCAGAGCAATGGACCTGTCGTCAGACAGAACACTGAATAATAATAATAAGTTGAGGTGGTCTAGCGGTTAGAACGCTGGCCTTGTAATCCTGGGGTCTCGGGTTCGAATTTATAACTTGTGTTGGGCAAGGCCGTGGTCTAGGCAACACGGAGTTTTCCTCCGTGGCATCCCAACAATTACTCCATTCACACACAGAAGAAGGCAATGGCAAACCACTTCTGGATCATCTGCCAAGAACGTATATGAACAGGTCCCAGTTCGAGAAAAGGATGGAAGGATCCTGTTCATATGGACCTGTCGTCAGACAGAACACTAAATAAATAAAAGTAATTTTGAACCTTTAAAGAATCTCTACGTTTCAAAGGATGGAATTTCCTTTGTTTTTAATTAAGGTGGGGGGACATCAACACCGTTAGATTCGATAGACCGAGTTGTTACTTATAGTTGAGGACGCTTTAAGATCCTTAAGCCATTTTAAAAGCAGACGATAGATAAACTCAAAACGAATAAAGTAATACAAGACCGATTTTAGGCTTTTACGGCGGTGAGTCTGAAGATGACTGTCTTCTGGGTTGTAGCGTCGTGTGGTCTGCTGGATGTTTAACTTCATGAAACAGTCCTTTATAAATTAATAGCCTCTGTTCTCCTAGTCAAGAATTTCCCCTCATTATATTGGAAACCGATTATTCATTATCATGTTTACAAGACCCCGAAACAATCCGTATTCTGAACTAAATGAATTCTCAGGGAGAACGCATTGTGGACCGTGGTTTGTACTCGAGAACCACAGGACAGATTTAGATTAAATTTGGTGTGGACGTTGTGTTACTCTTCACGATATGAAAATTGTACTTTTAAACATCCTACGTGCGTTTGATGACAGAATGACTGATAAGGAAATTCGAAAGGCAGACACTCAGATGCAATCTGGTGGCCAAAATGTGAACTATCAATCGATCTAGATGCACGCCGTAATGTAATACGCTTTTCAGTCTTATTTACATTCCAATCATTGCATTCTTCAACAGGAAACGGGAAAGTAAAAGATTTTGATCTGAGTGCTTCCGTTATTCTTAAATATCTTTGACACATTTCGAAGCATGAAGTAAGTACCGTTTGCGCATAACTACCGCGCATCATCGAAACTATCCGTTTGCGCATGCGCGGTGGTTTTCACTATCCATTGATTCGTCACAGACGCCATTTCGTGAGCGTAGTGTAAGTTAACATTACTTTATGAGCGTTAAACATGTTGACTGTGAAATAAGGTCTGTTATTCGTTTTCTTAACGCTAGGAATGTGCGGTCGGTGGATATTCATCGCCAGATTTGTGAAGTTTGTTGTGAAAATGTAATGAGTGATGGTAAGGTTAGGAAATGGGTTTACAAGTTCAATGAAGGACGTGAAAACGTTCGTGGGCGACCAACGCTGGACCGCACGCTGCTGCTTAGACTTAAAACCTTATCACGTCATTTGGATGGCGCCAAGCGACTTTCACTCTTCCTACACTTGAAGAAATTCCTGGCCGGTCGAAATTTTGTTGACGATGACGTGAAAGATTCAGTGTAGCAGTGAGGAGGGTATACAAAAGCTTACGAAGTGCGATCGGAAAGTTTCAAGACTGTGTCAATAGAGGGCGAACCGGATGTAGTACGAGCTTCTTCCGCTATGGGGTGCGGCCTACATTCATAGTGAATCAGTGTGCCAGCCGGCATCATCGAATTAGCATTTGTTTCTTAGTTACGGGCGTTTTGGTAGTGCATTACACCGACCCTCCTGCGATTTCGGAATGGCGTGTGCATCAAATTTTGCCAAAGACTCGCCAAAACGGCTACGGAAACCTATGAAATGCTAAAGCAAGCATTTGGGGAGTCCGCAAACTTTTGTGTGGCATTCACGTTTTAAAAATGGCCGAACCTCTGTCGATGATGACGAGCGTTCTGGACGACCATCTTCGAGCACAACGCCCGAAAATGTCACGAAGATCGACGTCGTACCATCAACGACTTGTGCGACATTGTTGGGATAGGCTATGGGACCTGTCAGCTGATTCTAAAGGAAGAACTCCACATGCGACGCCAAGGCTCCTGTCTGAGGACCAGAAGCAGAATCGACTTGACTTCTCGTTTGTGAGGAGCTCAAAGATCTTGCAAGAACCGACCCCAACTTCCTTTCTAAGCTCCGTGTGACTTCTTCCTCTTCCCAAAAATGAAAATTCAGCTAAAGGGAAGGAGATTTGAGACGATAGAAGAGATTCAGGCAGAATCGCAGATGGTGCTTGACAGGCTGACAAAAAAAGATTTCCAGGGATGCTTCTAGGCTTGGCAGCGGCGCTGGGATCGTTGTGTTCACTCCCAGGGGAACTACTTCGAGGGTGATGGATGAATTTAATACCTGAGATAAGTGTACGGGTTTTTATAGGCGCACCTCGTAACTTCGCTGTGATACGCATTAAGCTTGATGAGCGGAGAGTCTGAGGGTCAGAAAATTCCACCGCCGAATTCTTTGGAACAAAAAATAATTTGTCGTGTTTTTAACTCCGCTCGCTGGCATACGGAATGTCAATAATCCGAGTTAATGGAGCTGGTCTGGCCGTAACTCAGGAAGCCACACCTAGGCTTTATCTCTCTCGCTCTTCAGGACGCCGATAGTGACCCACCAAAACCAAATGACAAGGCTGAGAAGAAACCCGTCCTTCCCCAAGGGCATCGAAAATAAATTATAGAGAAGTTGTCGTCATTAATCTGTAATCACATTGGCGGCTTGTTGAAGCCTTGGTTACTATAAAGTTTCTTACGGAAGAGTGCGGTTGCAGGCATGCTTTTGTTTTGTTTTAAGGCACGCGTAGAGAATTTTCTCTGTTCAACAATGCTGCTGACGTGTTGTAGGAGGTGCGATCGGAAAGTTTCCAGACTGCGCGTATAAAAACCCGTACACTTATCTCAGGTATTAAATTCATCCATCACCCTCGAAGTAGTTCCCCTGGGAGTGAACACAACGATCCCAGCGCCGCTGCCAAGCCTGGAAGCATCCCTGGAAATCTTTCTTTGTCAGCCTGTCAAGCACCATCTGCGATTCTGCCTGAATCTCTTCTATCGTCTCAAATCTCCTTCCCTTTAGCTGAATTTTTATCTTTGGGAAGAGGAATAAGTCACACGGAGCTTAGAAAGGAAGTTGGGGTCGGTTCTTGCAAGATCTTTCAGCTCCTGACAAACGAGAAGTCGATGTCGATTCTGCTTCTGGTCCTCAGACAGGATGCGTCGTCCTTTAGAATCAGCTGACAGGTCCCATAGCCTATCCCAACAATGTCGCACAAGTCGTTGATGGTACGACGTCGATCTTCGTAACATTTTCGGGCGTTGTGCTCGAAGATGGTCGTCCAGAACGCTCGCTCGTCATCATCGACAGAGGTTCGGCCATTTTTAAAACGTGAATGCCACACAAAAGTTTGCGGACTCCCCAAATGCTTGCTTTAGCATTTCATAGGTTTCCGTAGCCGTTTTGGCGAGTCTTTGGCAAAATTTGATGCACACGCCATTCCGAAATCGCAGGAGGGTCGGTGTAATGCACTACCAAAACGCCCGTAACTAAGAAACAAATGCTAATTCGATGATGCCGGCTGGCACACTGATTCACTATAAATGTAGGCCGCACCCCCTAGCGGCAGAAGCTCGTACTACATCCGGTTTGCCATCTATTGACACAGTCTTGAAACTTTCCGATCGCACCTCGTATACGCAACGGTTATGAAACCTGACTTTCATTTCCACATTCTTCGTCTCTTTCATTCGTTTCTACCATTATTCATTCTGGCTTGTTCCTTCCGGAAGTTATTTGAACAATCCCATTGTTAATGCATGCAACGAAGTCCCTACATCCTTTGGTTTCTTGCCAGATTCGCTATTGTGATTGCGTGCCAACTTCATAGAGGGACATACTGTCTGTATCAAAGGAATACAGTCGCAAGCCTTCAAGGCACAATTCGTAAGAACACAACATAACCTCACACGACATTTTTGTGTCTTGTAATTTGATCCTCAGTGAATTACTGATTAAATAATCGTTTAACGAATGACGGGATGAGAGATAATGTTGTTAGAAAATCAACTCTGGATTCAATTTGTAGAGAATTTCGCGAGTTGTGTGGACGAAACGTTGGTGTTTAGGTTAGGAGCATTCGCACAGCTTCATTAAACTTTCTAACTTCCTGCTCTATCCAAACAGTTTATGTTCTGACAGGTGACACTTAATGGCTTACTACCTGATGCCTCATCTCTCTCGGACGATACATTAAGGATAATTGATTGGTGTAGGACCTGACGCGTGCTATATATAAAATGTATAAAGTACTTACTCCATGGAGCGGAGTTCTTGAGAAGGTAGGAAGGAAGTTCCTGTTCTTTTATGAAGTTCGAAGGTCTCCATAATTGGTGCCTTTCCTCAGACACACGAATCTGGCCCCATGTCGACACAAATCATTAATTTCCCAAAGTTCAGTGACGAGACATAGAAAACGATGTTTGCCTTCAGGTATTTTGACGATAATATGTGATTTAGATTTTTTTTTCCCCGTATATGCTAAAATTCCGGCCCATATTATCCACCGTAATAATAATAATTTATAATTATAATAATATTTGGTTAAAAGTACAAATTATGAAGCTTCTCGTTATGCAATTTTTCTCCAAGCTCTTCCTTTCTCCTTCTTAGGTCCAGATTTTCTTCTCTTATAACGGGAGAAAGTGTTTTACATCTACATAAAACCACACCTAACTTTGTGGAACAAAGTCCATTTTGAGAAGCTTTTTTATTTTTTTTTATTTGTAGTGTTCTGTCTGACGACAGGTCCATATATTATGAACAGGATCCTTCCAACCTCTTCAGGTTGTCAGGGACCTGCTCATACATATATACATTCTTGGCAGAGATGATCAGAAGTGGTTTGCCATTGCCTTCTTCTGTGTGTGAGTGGAGTAATTGTTGGGATGCCACGGAGGAAAACTCCGTGTTGCCTAGACCACGGCCTTGCCCAACACAAGTTATAAATTCGGGCACCGCCGGGAATCGAACCCGAGACCCCCAGGATTACAAGGCCAGCGTTCTAACCGCTAGACCACCTCATCTTATTATTATTTAGTGTTCTGTCTGACGACAGGTCCATATGAACAGGATCCTTCCATCCTTTTCTCGGACTGGGACCTGTTCATATACGTTCTTGGCAGATGATCCAGAAGTGGTTTGCCATTGCCTTCTTCTGTGTGTGAGTGGAGTAATTGTTGGGATGCCACGGAGGAAAACTCCGTGTTGCCTAGACCACGGCCTTGCCCAACACAAAACAAAACGAAAACGTTCACTACTGTGTTCGCAGAACCCGCCACTGATCCCCATAATAAGCCAGATGAGTCCAATCATCCCCATTTCCTCAAGTTTCATCATAATAATATCCTTCCATTTACGTCTTCCAAAGAATACAATATGTTATCAGCAACAAAGGTAGAGGTACCCCTGGTGCTTAGCGGAGCTCCAGGACATGAGGACGTAGGTGAGTGGAGGTATGGCTCCACTCTTTCTTCACTCACTGGAGGTGACTGATGAGATAAGAGGTTAGATGGACCCGGAGTTGGTTTGGTCGTGGTGTCGGAGAGAAAGATGTGTTGGCTCTGGTCGGAATGCAACCGCGGTCGTCCAGCATTTAGCCTAGTCCCCGTTGCTGTAATTAAGGCTTGACAGCGAAAGCACGCTTCACCACGGTGCAAGGTTAGGTTAGGTTAGTTATCAGATATTTAATACATGAATGTAAGTGGAAATTAATTTAACTTTCTGTTTGCAAGGCGTAATATATAGCAAGCCTATTTTGTGAAAGGCGAAATGACAGCCCACTTAATGGTACCTGCACCTTGTCGTGGTGGTGGGGCGGAGTACCTCAGTGACCCCAAGAGCTACTGGTAGGGCCTCCCTAGCCAGATTGGTCGAGGGGGAGAGGTCAGACTAAAACAGGTACCCTGGTCCTCCAGGTTGGGGGTTGGTCGTAAGGCTAACAACCTTACACCGTAAAAAGGAAGATGTATCAAAACCTCTGACAGACAGACCTAACAGAGGACCGAATGGAAGAGGAGAATTGAGGAGACCATGGACCAAATACGGACCGGAGAGCCATAGAAGAAGATTTTTTACAGCCTGTCTCCTACATTAACAGGAAGAACTCTCGGTTCCTCCCGTTTGCCCGAAGGTGCAGCATAGAAACAGCTGATAGTCGAGTATTAGCAGCAGAGACTGAATATTCCAAATACTGTGTAGGAAATACAGAAGTTTGTTTTTACTGATTAAATGCCCTGATTATTCAGCTCGACAAAAAAGATTTAAATCGTGCATTCGCTCATAGCTCGAGAACGGACAAGCCGATTTGCATCAAATTTGGCATACTTGTTTGCCTGACACCACGAAGAGACTTTAATCAAATAAAAAATCCTAAAATAAGGTAAATTCGAGTGTGGACGATTTCTATAACTCGGAAATTAATCGAGATATTAATCGATATATAAGAACGGGCGCCAAGACCAGAGAAGTTAGTTTCGAACACGCCCTCAAGTGTCGTGTATTTCAGAAATAACTCAGCATTGTTCTCCTGAGTTCGTCTTATCATCTCTTACAGCCATAAGTTTAAAATAAAAATTGTAGTGATGTATAATCTAGTAATAAAACCCATTCTTTTTCTCACCCGTAGCATCTAATATTTCAGTAACGACACCCAAACCGAGTCCATTCTTACAATGTATTTTTCTATATCCATGTTAAATCTCCCATCTCTTTTTAGATTTTGCGATTGGCTGCTTTCCGAGAGATTCTCCCAGAAAATTATTGTACAATTTTTGTCTCCCTCTTAGAGCTACAAGTCGGCTCCATGTTAATATTCTTGATTTTACTGTCCTAACGCAGTACGCATCATCCCACAAGACAGCCATCTTTAATTTCCTAGATAAATAATAACAGGCATTCTGAATTTATTACAAACTATATAAAATATTGAGTCGAATGAATTGTGATAAGATTCCCATCTGGTTGATTGGGTCCACTATTTGGGAAGTCTGAGGGGAAGAGACCTCTGGGGAGACGTAGACGTAGATGGGAGGATAATCTCAGGCGGGATCTATGGGAGTTAGGAGTTGAAGGAGACTGGATTTTGTTGGCCCAGGACAGGGTCCGGTGGAGGGCTTTGGTTAATTCGGTGATGAACCTTCGGGTTCGGTAAGCCATCTGGTTGGTTGGGTCCACTATTTGGGAAGCCTGAGGGAAAGAGACCTCTGGGGAGACCTAGACGTAGATGGGAGGATAATCTCAGGCGGGATCTATGGGGGATAGGAGTTGAAGGAGACTGGATTTTGTTGGCCCAGGACAGGGTCCGGTGGAGCGCTTTGGTTAATTCGGTGATGAACCTTCGGGTTTCGTAAGCCGTCTACTTAGTAAATTTAAGTAACGTTTTCGCACGATTGTAGGAGAAAAGAAGCAAACAAACTGTAGATTTGCCTGGAAGTTTTACTTCAACTGTACAATGAGTCTTGGTTAAGATTCAGTACAGATTAATGTGCAATATGAACAAAAGTGGTTCCTTAACCATGTAAGTATTGTGCCATTAGATTTGGCGCTAAAAGTTATTTCAGATGTGGTTATCTAACATCGTGGATTGTGACACTTCATAGTTTTGTAGGTATTTGCACCTCGGAGAAACTTTATAGCAGCAATAGATGACGTCACAATTCCTGACCACAAACTGCGTATTCAACTCGTATCTTAGACTGTCTAACCTCATCTGCCAAATGCGGTCCACCCAGCCTCCTATCCAATGGATACTGGGGGTTCTATCCCCTGAGGCAAAAGCGCGGCCGGTGCTTATGATTCCACTATATACAGGGTGGCGCACGAAATGATGCCTTATTTGTTTTGACGATAAATCAGCAACCACGTTACGGATGAAGTGCAGTAGTTCATGCAGATACCATTAGGTGGCAGATGCGTCACCTAGCTAACGCGAGGTGATTATATCGCGGTTTCCCGCCAGTATGCAGAATATGGCAGACAACCTTACGGTTCAGCAGAGAACGCAGAAAGTTTTGTTTTTTGCGAAAACGCAGAGACGGTTCCATGTCCGTTTTGGTACGCGGTGGGCCCCTGCTCCAAAAACTATTCAGACTTCATCAGCAATTTCAATAGGATGGTACAGTGTTGGAAAAGAAATGTGGACAGAAGTGGCCACCCAATAGTCCGGACGAAAACCCCTGCGACTTTTTCCTTTGGGGTTACCTTAAGGAAAAACTGTTTCAAAAAAAAACCCTGCCTCAGTCATGCAACTCAGGGCTTTGATTGGTTAAATGTATCGTGAAATTTGCCGTCGAGTAATTACGAACGTAGCCGTTCGTGTTTCGGAAGTTGCACGACAGAACGGTGGTCATATTAAACATGTAATCCATAAAGGATAAATCTCCACGAATTGTTCTTTGTGTTCATAGATATATATGTACCATTATATGAATATTAAAGCCTTTATTTACGAGGTGCGATCGGAAAGTTTCAAGACTGTGTCAATGGAGGGCGAACCGGATGTAGTACGAGCTTCTGCCGTTAGGGGGTGCGGCCTACATTCATAGTGAATCAGTGTGCCAGCCGGCATCATCGAATTAGCATTTGTTTCTTAGTTACGGGCGTTTTGGTAGTGCATTACACCGACCCTCCTGCGACATTGTTGGGATAGGCTATGGGACCTGTCAGCTGATTCTAAAGGAAGAACTCCACATGCGACGCATCCTGTCTGAGGACCAGAAGCAGAATCGACTTGACTTCTCGTTTGTCAGGAGCTCAAAAATCTTGCAAGAACCGACCCCAACTTCCTTTCTAAGCTCTGTGTGACTTCTTCCTCTTCCCAAAGATGAAAATTCAGCTAAAGGGAAGGAGATTTGAGACGATAGAAGAGATTCAGGCAGAATCGCAGATGGTGCTTGACAGGCTGACAAAGAAAGATTTCCAGGGATGCTTCCAGGCTTGACAGCGGCGCTGGGATCGTTGTGTTCACTCCCAGGGGAACTACTTTGAGGGTGATGGATGAATTTAATACCTGAGATAAGTGTACGGGTTTTTATCGGCGCAGTCTTGAAACTTTCCGATCGCACCTCGTATATATATATATATATATATATATGTATATATATATATATATATATATATATTTATTTATTACGCAATGACGTCATCAGATAGTTACGACAATGAACCTGGATGACGTTGGTAAGTTGTTACCATCGTAGTATTTCTTGACTGCTCTAAATGCGTAGTTGCCAATAATGACGTCATTACTGTCGATGCGCTGTTTACATTCGATAACTCGAGAATTAATGGACGCATATTAACGGTATTTGGCATGAACGTTGAGCCATTCGAGACTGGTATTTGACGGTGCATTTTAATTTCCTTAAGTTGTTAATACCAACGCAACGGGTTGCCAAATACGTGAGGTGGGAGGATAATGGCGCTGTTACCCATGATCTCTTGCGCTTGGGTTATGACGTCAGCGTCCTCATTAAAACGTGTTTGTGTTATGTGGCACAAAGAACGCTTTTAGGATGTTTCGTATTGTACTCCGAAGACTTCACCTTTTCAGTCTTGCAAAGATTGTAGATCGGGTTGGCGTAGTTGCATCCCGAAGTCACTCGGTTTGAGTTTTGGACGGGGTACGATTATATTTTTCGTTTTTGCGCGAATATTAAGTCGCTTTGAAATATATCACAGCTGTTTCAATTTATTCTGTTCCCCACCCTTAACATATCTTTAATTCATTCCACGTTACATAACAGCTGTAACTGATAAGTACTCTAAAAACTTAAGAACGCACTTAAGACAAACGTAAGAAGGTATTTTTTTCCTGATAGTGTGACGTAGTTACGTAAAATAATTTAATACAATTTCCTTTGTTTAAGACGTGCTGTATTTCGGTTCTGCATATCCTTTACGTATTGCAATACCTTTGCTGTTATATCACGTTACAGTCCTTGACACAGAAAAGCAGAAAATTAAGTTCTATTTATCATCGTCTCTCGCAATATTTCTCGCGACTAATCGACAAAACAAATGCCCGAAGGAAGTTAGAAGGTTAGAAGACCTCAGTCTCTTGTAAGAACGTGTTGTTGGTGAGTCGACTTCGAAATAATCCGTAATTGACGGACCAAGAACTTCTACACGGGTAAGTCCTTGAGTCGATGTAGGTTATCTGGGTTGTAACGCCAAGTTTAGCCCTGAAGATGGAAGCAGTATGATCCTCTACCTACAAGTCAGCACGACGTTGCAAATCAAAAGACTGACATCGACATTATTACCAACGTGAAAATCTCAAATCCAAATTCCTCGTTGAAGTTCCTTCAGCCATACAATATAAAATATTTTAATTTCAGCCTTTTAACGTCCAGTGGTAATTATATGTACCACCTGTTTTAATGACCAGTAACTCAGTAATTTGTCACCACATTATATTGACTACTTCAAATTAGTTTATCTGTAAACAGCGATTATTTATTTAAATAGCGTTGAAATCCTGTTTCTTTAATGGAGAAGTGTGGTGTTTTCTTTGTGGTACGGACTGAATGTTTTAAATATTACTGAGATGACGTTTCGTTTTAAAGGGTTAAATGTAATTTTGCTTCTAGTCGTGTAGGTTGAGGATTTATCTCATTATAAACCAGCTGTCTACCTGACAGAAGTTTTGTTTTCGCAGTTTAAATTTTTAGCTTATTGTACGTAGCTTTAGTAGGGTTTATGAGCTAAAATGTAGGTCACGTGATATATTAAAATATGATAGAATGGCGTTCCTAATATCAAATTTTCTTAAAAAAAAAATCAAAAGTTCCGAAAAATGAAATAATAGGTTGTAAAGATGTAATTCTTCGAACAAAACCAGAGTCGCCCTCAGCTAGACAAATGCACGAAACTAACCAAAACTTAACAAAGGTATTTCACGATAAAATAAACTGGAATCAGTGAAAAATTTGCCTCGCTGACAATACGTACGTAGCCTCGTGAAATTAACGAAGACTCACAGCTGAAACAAGACCCCCCCCCCCCTCGCCCCCTCGTGGACGACGACTGATTAACTAAACAGGCTGTTTGACGCTGGGTCAACAAACGGCACTTTGCTTATATCCGCTCAGTGTGCCATTCGAATGTACACGGGAAAGTTAAAGGTTGTTTGTTCTGACAAAAGTAAAATCTAGAAGTTGGCTAGCCCTCGATTCCGTTCCGTCGAGTCGTTGCCTGTCGTTAGATCGTGGCACTAGGAAGTGATCAGACCTGCCCAAGGCGTACAATTTGCGAGGTCTTACTTTCTTCGCATTGTTTTTAACAAGTTACGATAATGCTTTCTCCCTTCTGCATACCGTCGAACGCGGAGGAGAATAGGCAAATCGAAGGGGACAGATCATCTTGGAACTTCCGCATGCTTTGCGTTGTCGCATTCCGTGGGCGCCGAAAGTAGCCCAAACCCGGTAAACTTCTTAAAGAATCACGTGGCATAGGAAATGGATAGAAGTTGAGCCTTTCACATCGGTACACACACTGTTTCATAGGTTACGACTCCACCTGGGGGCATTTGACTACATAACTAGATGGCTTACCGAACACGAAGGTTCATCACCGAATTAACCAAAGCCCTCCACCGGTCCCTGTCCTGGGCCAACAAAATCCAGTCTCCTTCAACTCCTATCTCCCTCCCATAGATCCCGCCTGACATTATCCTCCCATCTACGTCTAGGTCTCCCCAGAGGTCTCTTCCTCTCAGGCTTCCCAAATAGTGGACCCAAGCAACCAGATGGCTTACCGAACAAGACGGTTCATCACCGAATTAACCAAAGCCCTCCACCGGACCCTGTCCTGGGCCAACAAAATCCAGTCTCCTTCAACTCCTATCTCCCTCCCATAGATCCCGCCTGAAATTATCCTCCCATCTACGTCTAGGTCTCCCCAGAGGTCTCTTCCTCTCAGGCTTCCCAAATAGTGGACCCAAGCAACCAGATGGCTTACCGAACACGAAGGTTCATCACCGAATTAACAAAAGCCCTCCACCGGACCCTGTCCTGGGCCAACAAAATCCAGTCTCCTTCAACTCCTATCTCCCTCCCATAGATCCCGCCTGAAATTATCCTCCCATCTACGTCTAGGTCTCCCCAGAGGTCTCTTCCTCTCAGGCTTCCCAAATAGTGGACCCAAGCAACCAGATGGCTTACCGAACACGAAGGTTCATCACCGAATTAACAAATGCCCGCCACCGGACCCTGTCCTGGGCCAACAAAATCCAGTCTCCTTCAACTCCTATCTCCCATAGATCCCGCCTGACATTATCCTCCCATCTACGTCTAGGTCTCCCCAGAGGTCTCTTCCTCTCAGGCTTCCCAAATAGTGGACCCAACCAACCAGATGGCTTACAGAACCCGAAGGTTCATCACCGAACTAACCAAAGCCCAGACCCTGTCCTGAGCCAACAAAATCCAGTCTCCTTCAACTCCTATCTCCCATAGATCCCGCCTGAGATTATCCTCCCATCTACGTCTAGGTCTCCCCAGCGGTCTCTTCCCCTCAGGCTTCCCAGCCAGAACCCGGTGCACACCTCTCGTCCCATTTTGAATTAAAAATGTTTGGCCTAAAATCTGAACATGTCTTAAATGACAATTAATATAAAACCCTCTAAAATAAACAAAAATTTACAGAAATATAAAATGTTTTAATTAGGATTTGAAGTTTTCACGGCGGTGTTAGAAGTTTACCGACGTTTCAGAGGTCCTTTTTGCCTCCATCATCAGGACGATTAGTGAAACTTCAGTAAACTTCTACCGGGGTACACGGAGAAGTCAGCCATCTTCATCTGACTTATTGTTCAGAACACGGTTCTAATGTGAAGCCGTGTACCTAAGGAAAATCCTTCAAATAGAGTTGCAGATAAACGCCACTGCTACCCTCTACACTAAATTTAATATGTCTGATGATGATTGCGGGAGTCCCCCAGTTTGCGTATCATACGTGATAACTTGAAAGAATACGAGGTGCAATCGGAAAGTTTCAAGACTGTGTCAATAGAGGGCGAACCGGATGTAGTACGAGCTTCTGGCGCTAGGGGGTGAATCAGTGTGCCAGCCGGCATCATCGAATTAGCATTTGTTTCTTAGTTACGGGCGTTTTGGTAGTGCATTACACCGACCCTCCTGCGATTTCGGAATGGCGTGTGCATCAAATTTTGCCAAAGACTCGCCAAAACGGCTACGGAAACCTATGAAATGCTAAAGCAAGCATTTGGGGAGTCCGCAAACTTTTGTGTGGCATTCACGTTTTAAAAATGGCCGAACCTCTGTCGATGATGACGAGCGTTCTGGACGACCATCTTCGAGCACAACGCCCGAAAATGTTACGAAGATCGACGTCGTACCATCAACGACTTGTGCGACATTGTTGGGATAGGCTATGGGACCTGTCAGCTGATTCTAAAGGAAGAACTCCACATGCGACGCCAAGGCTCCTGTCTGAGGACCAGAAGCAGAATCGACTTCTCGTTTGTCAGGAGCTCAAAGATCTTGCAAGAACCGACCCCAACTTCCTTTCTAAGCTCCGTGTGACTTCTTCCTCTTCGCAAAGATGAAAATTCAGCTAAAGGGAAGGAGATTTGAGACGATAGAAGAGATTCAGGCAGAATCGCAGATGGTGCTTGACAGGCTGACAAAGAAAGATTTCCAGGGATGCTTCCAGGCTTGGCAGCGGCGCTGGGATCGTTGTGTTCACTCCCAGGAGAACTACTTCGAGGGTGAAGGATGAATTTAATACCTGAGATAAGTGTACGGGTTTTTATAGGCGTAGTCTCTAAACTTTCCGATCGCACCTCGTACGCCTGCATCTGGGAACGTACTTTTCGCACGTAGGAAGCTCTAATGAAGTTAAGTAATCGGAACAAACAGTCGCTTGAAATTCACACTTTGTGATTTCTCTTGTGTCTGCACGGAAATCGTCGAACGCCGAAGACATTCTCGTTCAGCGACCTCTATTCTGTACAAGAAGTAACTCCGACGTTGCATCACGGACGCCAACATAACCAACACGAAATTACACAATCCCGTTTGTTTCTTAAAACTTGAGACACGAAAACATGGATTTGATTTTAAACCTCATTTATGAATTGCATTGACGGAATATTAGCTGTCTTGCCTAACTATGACGTAAAGTAAAGCTGTCCCACTACACGCCATGAAGGCACTTGGGGGGAGTGGCGGTTCAGCTCCTAATAATTCTTGATCTCGGCACTAGATGGGGGTGAGTGGTCAGCATCACGCCCCGGCCGGCTTTACCCCCGGGGAAAGGACCCCGCATCCCATTGGATAGGAGGCTGGGTGGGCTCCCGAGCCAACCTGGACGCAGAGGCTACAGGAAAAGTCCTCAGGAGAATTGAACCTCGGACATCCAGTCATTATACTGACTAAGCTATTCCGGCTCCTACTTAACTATGACATATTAAGAAAGGCCGTAAATATTTGAATTGTATTCTAGATTCTTCTTCTTCTTCCTGAAGTGGTATTAATCAGCTGTATTAAGCCTCTCTGGACCGCCACGGTGGTCTAGCGGTTAGAACGCTGGTCTTGTAATCCTGGGGTCTCGGGTTCGATTCCCGGCGGTGCCCGAATTTATAACTTGTGTTGGGCAAGGCCGTGGTCTAGGCAACACGGAGTTTTTCTCCGTGGCATCCCAACAATTACTCCATTCACACACAGAAGAAGGCAATGGCAAACCACTTCTGGATCATCTGCCAAGAACGTATATGAACAGGTCCCAGTCCGAGAAAAGGATGGAAGGATCCTGTTCATATGGACCTGTCGTCAGACAGAACACTAAATAATAATAAGATGAGGTGGTCTAGCGGTTAGAACGCTGGCCTTGTAATCCTGGGGTCTCGGGTTCGATTCCCGGCGGTGCCCGAATTTATAACTTGTGTTGGGCAAGGCCGTGGTCTAGGCAACACGGAGTTTTCCTCCGTGGCATCCCAACAATTACTCCATTCACACACAGAAGAAGGCAATGGCAAACCACTTCTGGATCATCTGCCAAGAACGTATATGAACAGGTCCCAGTCCGAGAAAAGGATGGAAGGATCCTGTTCATATGGACCTGTCGTCAGACAGAACACTAAATAATAATAAGATGAGGTGGTCTAGCGGTTAGAACGCTGGCCTTGTAATCCTGGGGTCTCGGGTTCGATTCCCGGCGGTGCCCGAATTTATAACTTGTGTTGGGCAAGGCCGTGGTCTAGGCAACACGGAGTTTTTCTCCGTGGCATCCCAACAATTACTCCATTCACACACAGAAGAAGGCAATGGCAAACCACTTCTGGATCATCTGCCAAGAACGTATATGAACAGGTCCCAGTCCGAGAAAAGGATGGAAGGATCCTGTTCATATGGACCTGTCGTCAGACAGAACACTAAATAATAATAAGATGAGGTGGTCTAGCTGTTAGAACGCTGGCCTTGTAATCCTGGGGTCTCGGGTTCGATTCCCGGCGGTGCCCGAATTTATAACTTGTGTTGGGCAAGGCCGTGGTCTAGGCAACACGGAGTTTTCCTCCGTGGCATCCCAACAATTACTCCATTCACACACAGAAGAAGGCAATGGCAAACCACTTCTGGATCATCTGCCAAGAACGTATATGAACAGGTCCCAGTCCGAGAAAAGGATGGAAGGATCCTGTTCATATGGACCTGTCGTCAGACAGAACACTAAATAATAATAAATAAATTAAGCCTCTAATCTTTAGCTCTTTTCCTGAAGAACTTGTCTTTCCATCTATTCTTTGGACGACCCGTGTTTCGTTTTCCCAGCTGATTTTGGTATTTTCTCATCTCGGATTCTTTCGACGTGTTCTTTCATTTTCGTCTGGCATAAATGAATATATTCGACTATATTTTATGCTTGGAATCTTTGCCTTACGTCAACATTTCTTTGAAAATATAATTTTGTTCCTGTCGGCTGCTGCTTCCAAACCCTGTTCGTCTCATTGCTATATTTTGTATTCTTATGTTTATTTAATTAGACATTTATTTACCGAAATTTATTTTTATTATTCTATTTATTCTAATATATGTTATAATTTGTTTTCCACGTATTTATTATATTCTATACAGTTAAATTCTATGACATATTTAATAATTTTTCCTTGTATAATTATTTTCAATCTTATGATTTCAGTACCACTCATTCTCATGGATTTTGTCTTTGAGGTGGAAATTCTTATATTACATCGCATGGAAATGTTATTTAATCAATGCCCTTCGTCTTCATGTATTTTATATAAATAAATTTCTTTTGACTAAATATTTTAATTATCTCGATTATTCATTGCTGTGTCTTTCTGTCTGTTAATTATTTTTTTTTTCCAGATCGTATTGCGATTAAAATTGTCGTACGCTTTCTCATAAATTATGACCGGAATTTTGGTCAAATCCGTTCTATTCACTTTTCTGATAATTGAGTAATTTGTATAAATACTGCTCGACCAATAGTTTTATCCACTATGACGAATTACGATTCCATCGCTGGCTAACACCAGTGTTATGTTTGGTACTTATAGGCTCAGGTCAAACCTTGGCGCATCTGAAATTTCTTCATCTGCTGGTGGAATCGTTATACCACTGGAGACTCGGTCGTCAAACCCTCCTTGATGTAAACGGGGATCACAGCATGAAGCTGGAGTTGACGTTTGAATAGGAGAGGCTTTATGTTATACGTCACCATCCCTTACTCCCATATTTTAAGATCTTTAAATGTAATTTGTGCCAATAAAATGCTATTAAAGATTCTACATAACACAGCGACGTTTTTATGCCAACGTGAGATGAAATGGTAAGACTCGGACGATCCCATGGCTGTACTGTCTAGAAGACTCAGTGTAGAATACGTGAATACTGAAATATGTATTGCTTTAAATACGAAATTAAACTTCTTTTAAATTACGTGTAAAAATTGCCAAATAAATTATGCCACAGTCCGAACAACATGTATCATGACACTGAAATAAAATTGTGAACTTTAGATTCGAACCCTGGTCTCTGTTCTGACAGACCTCTCCCGACTCCACTGCCTCGTGTATTCTGGTATAAATTGACTGACGTTTCAGATGTACCTGCTGCCTACATCGTCAAGCCAACAACTCATTACCGTGAATAGGATTTGAGGTTTTCAAGGAGGTGAGTCTGAAGATGGCTTGTAGCACCGTGAAATTGTCTCCCTGATGAAGCAGGCAGCAAGGACCTCTGAACGTCGGTAAACTTCTACCAGGCTACACGGCAGTAAGCACCTCCGAAACGTCTGTTTGTTTCTGCCAGACTACGGTGCAACATTCCAGAAGACAGCCATCATGACAGAAATGGAATATTTCAATTCGAAAGTGCTTATTAGGCGAACGAAATATAGAATTTTCTTTGTCTTCAAAATTATGGAAACAAGAGTCCAGATTTATCTGTTTCAATTTATTCCTGCCCTGTCCCGCCCTATAAATTACTGGTTCTGTCAGAATCTGTTTTTTGTCTGTCTGTCTGAGCGGAGAACTAACTCGACCTTCAAACAAACGCACCCATGTGCGCATGCGCACAGCAGTTTTTATTTGCGATATAGAAATATCGGCTGATTCTCACATCTCCACTAGTTTTCTGGCTTCCTGGTGTTCTGTCTCGTTCTATTGTCGCAGTGACTCGTATTTGATGCAGAATTCCGTATATTGATCGCGTCTCTTTAAAACTTCCACGGTTCCAAGTATCATGCATTTTGATTCAATAGCGGGAACATCTTTAGTACAGGACAGCGATTTTAGGTTAGGTTTAAACGTGACGTCACGACTTCAAGGTCGAATCAGTCATTCGCTCAGTGCAGTTTCTGCGCAAGACCTGAGCTACAATTCCTAAATAAATAAGAAATACTGTCTCTTCTAGCTTAGGGCAAGGACCAGTGGAGGAGTTCTGTGCAAAACATGATCATTAATCTTCGCGTTTAATAAAGATTTAATGGTGATCAGTTGCGTAAAGAAAAATGCTGTGAACCTCAAGGAAGGCGTTGTAACGCCGTGTGTGGATTTGTAGTTAGATACCAACATTTCGGAGAAACATTTCTCCTCCATCTTCAAGGCTAAAGTTGGAGACTGCTTTTCTCGGAAACTCTGGAATCTACGTACAAATCCACGTACGACGAAAGACGACATTTGACCAACGTAGATACGAGTTGCGATCGGAAAGTTTCCAGACTGCGCGTATAAAAACCCGTACACTTATCTCAGGTATTAAATTCATCCATCACCCTCGAAGTAGTTCCCCTGGGAGTGAACACAACGATCCCAGCGCCGCTGCCAAGCCTGGAAGCATCCCTGGAAATCTTTCTTTGTCAGCCTGTCAAGCACCATCTGCGATTCTGCCTGAATCTCTTCTATCGTCTCAAATCTCCTTCCCTTTAGCTGAATTTTCATCTTTGGGAAGAGGAAGAAGTCACACGGAGCTTAGAAAGGAAGTTGGGGTCGGTTCTTGCAAGATCTTTCAGCTCCTGACAAACGAGAAGTCAAGTCGATTCTGCTTCTGGTCCTCAGACAGGAGCCTTGGCGTCGCATGTGGAGTTCTTCCTTTAGAATCAGCTGACAGGTCCCATAGCCTATCCCAACAATGTCGCACAAGTCGTTGATGGTACGACGTCGATCTTCGTGAATGGCCTGCCGAATCTTCGTAACATTTTCGGGCGTTGTGCTCGAAGATGGTCGTCCAGAACGCTCGTCATCATCGACAGAGGTTCGGCCATTTTTAAAACTTGAATGCTACACAAAAGTTTGCGGACTCCCCAAATGCTTGCTTTAGCATTTCATAGGTTTCTGTAGCCGTTTTGGCGAGTCTTTGGCAAAATTTGATGCACACGCCATTCCGAAATCGCAGGAGGGTCGGTGTAATGCACTACCAAAACGCCCGTAACTAAGAAACAAATGCTAATTCGATGATGCGGGCTGGCACACTGATTCACTATGAATGTAGGCCGCACCCCCTAGCGGCAGAAGCTCGTACTACATCCGGTTCGCCCTCTATTGGCACAGTCTTGAAACTTTCTGATCACACCTCGTATCTTCACCACCCTGACAACCTCGTATCATATATTCGAACGTGTTCCATGTCACCCTGATTCAAATTTCAAAACTTACTGGGGTAGAAAGAGGATTGCGTTGTGTCTGATCCAAGTTTAACAGCCCACTGATAAGCGTGAAGGCTGATATCTCTCTGAATTGCGTAACAGTAATTTTTTGTTAAAAATTTCTGAAATGTTGCAAGAATATGAGTGTTGTAACAAAATGGCGGAACTGAGATTTACAAATTTACTTCACGATTTTGTAACAACTCTTGCACACGAGTGGACTTATTTACAGATCGTGTTTCGAAAAACATTTGCTTTTCAGAGTCTACATGTGGATTCTAATAATATTTATTGTTAGAATCTGCTTACATAAAATTTTCTGAGTTTAGGGCAGTGACCCAGAATCTTTTTCATTACCAGTGGCCTCGATAATACGGTCGGCAGTTAGCGGAACTGAGTTTCCTTAACTTAAACAATACAAGTGTTATTCTCTTCTTAACGGATAACAGGTTTATTTATTCATACAACAGAGTTTACTGTGAAGACAACGTTTCTTAGATTTCAGACAGTTTTAATTTCAAGTCACTGTTAATTTTTATAAAACTTAAAGTATCAATAGAACAGTAATTGTGATATTGTTCTGTTAAATCTTACATGGTCTTAACAATGGAACAATTACGTTAAATCTTATATAGTCTTAACAATGGAACAATTACGTTAAATCTTACATGATCTTAACAATGGAACAATTACGTTAAATCTTACATGATCTTAGCAATGGAAAAATTACGTTAAATCTTATACGGTCTTAACAATTGAACAATTACGTTAAATCTTATACGATCTTAACAATAGAACAACATACGTCAAATCTTATATAGTCTTAACAATGGAACAATTACGTTAAATCTTATATGGTCTTAACAATGGAACAATTACGTTAAATCTTACATGATCTTAGCAATGGAAAAATTACGTTAAATCTTATATAGTCTTAACAATGGAAAAATTACGTTAAATCTTATATAGTCTTAACAATGGAACAATTACGTTAAATCTTATATGGTCTTAACAGTGGAACAATTACGTTAAATCTTATATGGTCTTAACAGTGGAACAATTACGTTAAATCTTATATGGTCTTAACAGTGGAACAATTACGTTAAATCTTACATGGTCTTAACAATGGAACAATTACGTTAAATCTTATATGGTCTTAACAATGGAACAATTACGTTAAATCTTATATGGTCTTAACAATGGAACAATTACGTCAAATCTCATATGGTCTTAACAATGGAACACGGTTTTAACTTGGTAGACCTACAGCTGCAAAATTGTTTTGTTTAATTCAAATATTTATTTTTGTGATTATTTTCCCTTGTACTTTGATAAATATATTTATACCACTTTGTTTCGATAACAGAAAATTGTTACCCCCGTACGTGTCAATGTTATTTTCAGAGCGACTGAATTAAGTAACTGATTAAGTACAATGAATAGGGAGATTTCAGGTTCACATGGCGGCGATTATGAAGATGGTCGTCTTCTGGGATGTCGATCCGTATAGTCTGGTTGAAGTCTACTTAAGTTCTTGCTGCCTCCATTATCAGGGTTATTTAATGAAAAACGCTATCTCGCTGCCATTTGAGAAATTCGCACTGCATCCATGTTTGTTTTATCGATAGTAGGGAATTATATCTGAAACGGTTGAACGACTTTCAGGAGATTGGACTTACGAGGTGCAATCCAAAAGTTCAGGGAATTTGCCCATAAAAAGAAAATTGCTTATCATAACTCCTAGTTTCCACCGTCTCCTTCGAAGTAGTTTCCTTGGGCATGGATACAGCGATCCCAGCGTTTTTAAATGATTCCGTGCATCCCTGGAAGTCTTCGAGTGTGAGTGTCTTAAGCACCTCCTGCGATTCTGTCTGGATCTCCTCAATTGTGTCAAAACGACGGCCTTTCAATCGAAATTTCATTTTGGGGGACAGGAAAAAGTCGCAGGGGGCGAGGTCAGGCGAATAGGGTGGGTGGGGAATCACTGTCGTGTCTTGTTTCTACAGCAGTTATTTTAAGATTAAAGCAAAATTTGATGCAGATTCTTTGTTCCTTAAAATCTGTTATTTATGCAGGTTTAAAAAATCGCCGAACCACTACAACATAACGTTACAAAAACGCACGAAACTCAAGAACTCGGCCTCTCGCCTTCACGGCTGTAGGCACACTAATTCACAAAGGGTACTGCTCGCCCCATCTAGCGGCGGCAGGCCATTCCACAACCGGTTCGCGCGTTGAATTCAGATTCCCCGAACTTTTGGGTAGCACCTCGTTCGTTGACACTAAATTTCGTGAATATCCGTCAGTTAAATATGTAACATATTAATTGGAACACACACAGTTTCATAAACCGGTAAATTTCATATGTTAAAGCCAGATCATAAATTACAAAGTTGTAATCGTGTCGAAAACACGTACGTATTAGATCCACTTTCAACTACGACATCACTTTTAAAAGGAAGTTATACAGAAGGTTACTTAGAAATAAAGATAGTTTTTGAAGTGTTTTTAAATTATCTTGGCCTAGAACACAGTTAGAAGGTCGGGCCTTTCTCCTGGCGCTTTCTCTGTTAATGGCCTGCCCTGCAGTTTTTGGTTCAAAACCGGCTTACGGCGAAGTTGGCACTGTTACACATTCTCGGCTCTCTGCATTGGATCACGTGGCTGCTGACGAAGGACCCTGAAACATTTGCTATTATCTGTTAAATAAAGCGTGTTCTGTTTTTTATTTTTTATTTATTTATTAATTTATATTTTACTATTTTGAACTGAGGACCGGCATAGGAAAAGTCACAATTAGATAAAATCTATTAGTTGATTTCTTATTTTATTATTCAGTTTGAGTTAATTTGAATAAATGTACTTCCAAGGAGGAGAACTAACGTGACTGTTTAACTCAAAATGGTTTTGACGTGTTGCTGGATTTCTGGACTGTGACATAGGTAACACGGAGTTTCGAAAACTTTTATTTGTGGAGGTTGAGAGTACCCTGTCATCCAAATGTAGTTCTGTTGAGGGACATTACATTTCTATTTTGAGTAAAAGAACTTTTAATACGTATGTTACAGGTTGCTCAAATTTCGTGCTTCGTAATTGGTTCTGTCAACCATTTTGAAGTACGTATTTCATCTACGAAATACTTAAAAATATATTTTACTGTTTCAAACATATGTCCGTTACGAACAATCAACTCGTTAATGTTGTTTAAGGTAATTCTTCATACTCTACGTCACCTGTAAGTACACTCTGTGTCAAAATACAGAGTTGTAAGCAAACAGGTGGTACATACAGTTACCCACAATGCTTTGAAAGGTTAATGTCTTGCTGTTATTGCCCTCCTCCTTCCTTACAGCGTCCAGTTCATTTGTATCCAGTACTAGTGTGCAGGAAGTATTGGCCATGACGTACAAACTGCAAATTAGGCAGTCACTGTTAAAATTTGGACCATATCAGTTTAGTTGTTGTTAGATTATTTGAGGACGGTTACTTTACTGTGAAGCTTGTATAGAAATCAGATGAGATTGGTTATAAATTATTAATTCGTAAAGAAATGATCGTAACATATTTTATTAACTTACCTGAGTTTTAACTGAAGGGACTACGCGAATCAATGAAAATACTTAAACAGGACCTCCCGATTATGAGACAGGAGTGCCAAATATGACATAAATCCAAAGGATAGTGTCTCATTTTAAGGTGTGATAATTTAGGTTCAGACTGCGACGAGTATAAAAAATATCTTTTGGGACGTTGTGAATCATCTCGTAGAAATTGATCAACGTTTTAGATGTTCTGAGAGACTCCATCTTCGCTCTTATGATAGAGGTATTAAGCACCTCTGAAACGTCGGTCAGGTTCTATGAGATAATAATGCACAGTATCCCAGGAAGAAACCATCACTACATAGACGAGATGGACCACGACAAGAACAGAAGAACTATTTATTTAGAACAGAAAAATAGAGCAAGGAAAACAGTCTTGGATTTGCCTCTTGGTGGCGAAGTGTCTTCAGACAGAAGTTGAGAAAATACAGTTATTTTAATGGTAGGATGTCGAGCCCAATCCGTCGACATCGGTGGTACAATATTGTTATTGCATATGCGTATTTTTACGAGAAATTATAAATATTGGTGTGAACGTATGTTTTGGGGGAAATGATAATGCTTTTGGACCAACTTCACCGATTGTCAGACGAAAATTTTGTTAGGAGATTTCAATGCTAGAACAGGCCAGGAAATTTTCATATCAACCATAAAGGACAAGAATTTACACGAATCTGGTAATGGTAGATGACATCGTAATGCAAATAATTGTCACAAAACATAGCATAACATATAAATATCGCTGAGGTCTAAAACTTTTCACTTTAAATAATTTTGGTGTGATTAATAAGCTACTGAGGAATTTTATAATTTTTGACTATTGCTGCGTTAATACGAGGCTCGTCCACAAAGTAAGTTTCCCTGGGGCCGTTTACAGAAACAAAACACAATTTCATGGAAATATTTATTGCAACAGATACAGCAAGTGTCCAGCTATTTTTCAACATATTCGCCACCGGAATTGAGACATTTGTCATATCGTGGGACCTACTTTTGAATACGTGTGTCGTAGAAGTCTGCCGCCTGGGATTAGAACCACTGTGTGACAACCATCTCCGCCTCTCTGTCATTCTCAAAACGCTGATGCTGACCGGACAGGAATTTCTTGAGGTGTAGGAAAAGATGGAAATCACTGGGAACGAGGTCCAGGCTGTAGGGTGAATGATTAAACACCTCCCAGCTGAACTCCTGCAGGAGACTTGCTGTCCGTCGAGCCGTGTGCGGCCTAGCGTTATCACTGACCGCACTTCACAGTCGGCGGGAGCTGGAATAAGAACCTCCATCTTCAACAGCTGCAACGATGCTACTGTGAGAACGCGGGAAGTACCGTTAGTGCATGCGCCATGCTACGTCATTGCTCTATCACGTACGCACAGTCGCTTCGCGCAATATAAGGTTTGCTAGCTGTGGGACGAGTGGGAAACTTACTTTTGGGACGCGCCTCGTAATAGTTTTGTATTCGCAGTAATTAAATATAAAATTCACGTAGAGAGATCTAGGAAAATTAAAGAAGTACCTAGTTCTGAAAATTTATATGCCTTGAGGACTCATGTCGTTTAAGCGAAACAGACTACAGATTACGCTACTAACCCGCAGTAAAGGCTTAGACTGATATGATTTATGTGTTAAATGTCAAATTTACCCCTGACAAGTGTCATGGTAGAAATAACACAATTCTCTCTAAAAAAAAAGTTGACTCCTGTGGTTTTGTGAATTATCGATTCAGTTATATTCCCGTCGATCGGTGGATCGACTGTCGGCACAGTGGTAACTTCTGTGACAAAACTGTTAATGGCTACACTCGAAATAGTCCTGGAAAATAGCAGTAACATTTAATTACGCAACTTATCACCCTCTTGCATATTTCCATATAGTTTTTGAGAAGTTGTAATTTGCTCCATAAAGAAAACCGGTCCATCGCAAAACACGTAATAAAACGAAGAAAAACTGCATTTTCTAACGTTGTCACCAATGCGTAGAAGTCTCACTCATACAGTGTCATGTAAATTGCTACTTGTCTCGGCGAATCGTAATTCCACTTACGACAGTCCACAAAACAATTTATAAACTTACACTCTGGCAGTATAATTCCCCAATTTAACTCTCTAATTGTACACGCAAGACCTAAATCATATTAACTAGACTGGCGTGTCTGGTAACAAGAAAAATGAGTAGTTCACTTCCTATACCAGCGACGTACAGTGAGCGAACCACTAACTATAAAATGTCCACAACACTACCACAAGCTTTTCTCTAAATATCGCTGTCTCTGCTCCGGACTTTTAGATATTACCCACTTTGACTATCTATCCTCTTTTAAATATCTTAGTTCCCCAATCCCCCCTACAATAACTTTAAATATCAGCTTGTTTCCTCGCACATTCATTATCAGTAATCGCTTTCACACATCATTCGATGCTGTTAACGTTATTATTATTTAGTGTTCTGTCTGACGACAGGTCCATATGAACAGGATCCTTCCATCCTTTTCTCGGACTGGGACCTGTTCATATACGTTCTTGGCAGATGACCCAGAAGTGGTTTGCCATTGCCTTCTTCTGTGTGTGAATGGAGTAATTGCTGGGATGCCACGGAGAAATCGGGGAAGCCCCCGGAGGAAAACTCCGTGTTGCCTAGACCACGGCCTTGCCCAACACAAGTTATAAATTTGGGCACCGCCGGGAATCGAACCCGAGATCCCAGGATTACAAGGCCAGCGTTCTAACCGCTAGACCACCTCATCTTATTATTATTTAGTGTTCTGTCTGACGACAGGTCCATATGAACAGGATCCTTCCATCCTTTTCTCGGACTGGGACCTGTTCATATACGTTCTTGGCAGATGATCCAGAAGTGGTTAGCCATTGCCTTCTTCTGTGTGTGAATGGAGTAATTGTTGGGATGCCACGGAGGAAGCCCCCGTGTTGCCTAGACCACGGCCTTGCCCAACACAAGTTATAAATTCGAGCACCGCCGGGAATCGAACCCGAGACCCCAGGATTACAAGGCCAGCGTTCTAACCGCTAGACCACCCCATCTTATTATTATTTAGTGTTCTGTCTGACGACAGGTCCATATGAACAGGATCCTTCCATCCTTTTCTCGGACTGGGACCTGTTCATATACGTTCTTGGCAGATGATCCAGAAGTGGTTTGCCATTGCCTTCTTCTGTGTGTGAATGGAGTAATTGTTGGGATGCCACGGAGGAAAACTCCGTGTTGCCTAGACCACGGCCTTGCCCAACACAAGTTATAAATCTAACCCGAGACCCCAGGATTACAAGGCCAGCGTTCTAACCGCTAGACCACCGCGGCTCGCTGTTAACGTATGCGTCCTTAAATGAATACGAGAGCCTCGTAGTTGCAGGGTAGGAATGTTTTGGAAACTCGTGAGCAGTTACTTTAATTTCGAATAATTTTTAATATCATCTTCTTCTTCTAACCCTTTCCAAAATGTGTTACTTTCTTAATCCAATGAATTGTACATCGTGTGTTCTGATCTTCCGGGTGCATGTCATAATTCCATGTAGCAGAGTATTATTTGAGAAGATGTTAACCGCACGTCACGCTGATTATGGAACAGGTACGAACCTCTGAAACGTCGGTTAGTTTATATCAGGTTATACGACGAAACATTCCACGAGAAATTCATTTTCATGTTTAGATATCGATTAAATATTTATTATTTTAATCATCATAATTGTTGTCAGCTGCAAAGTTTGGACATTTTCACTTGTTCTTATATCTGAGTTAGTCGAATTGATTCCATCTCTTCTATGGTTTACCTGTCTCTCATCTTTTTATAACCTGGCCCTGATCTCAGATATCATATTTCGGAAGATTCAGTTTGTTGTAACTATTGTTTAGTTACAGGGTTAATAAAGGCTGCTAATTTACAAGTTTTTTCCTCAATGTTGGCAGGTCTGTGCGTGCAGGAAATATTTAACGTTTTGTGACGAACCGGAAATCGTGGCGTTTGCCCGTGGCAATGACGTGAAACGCTGTTGATGTAGTCTACGCGGTAGGAATACGCTTTCCAAAGTTGCTTCGTGCCAACGAGACTTCCATCTTGCGTCACGATTTGTTCAAAAGTGATGTAAAAATATTATTACGAACAGAAACTATACATCAGCCACACGGAGACATGTAAATGCATATCAGAAACCTACAATGCTTAAAAGCCCCTTAATTCTAGACTAATTATTCAACACAACTTGAATATATTTTACACCAATTTCTTTATTGTAACGAATAAATTAAAAATGCAACACTCATTTTTTGTGAAACTCTTATCTAACTAACTTGATGGCTTACGGAACCCGAAGGTTCATCACCGAATTAACGAAAGCCCTCCACCGGACCCTGTCCTGGGCCAACAAAATCCAGTCTCCTTCAACTCCTATCTCCCATAGATCCCGCCTGAGATTATCCTCACATCTACGTCTAGGTCTCCCCAGAGGTCTCTTCCCCTCAGGCTTCCCAAATAGTGGACCCAACCAACCAGATGGCTTATGGAACACGAAGGTTCATCACCGAATTAACCAAAGCCCTCCACCGGACCCTGTCCTGGGCCAACAAAATCCAGTCTCCTTCAACTCCTATCTCCCATAGATCCCGCCTGAGATTATCCTCCCATCTACGTCTAGGTCTCCCCAGAGGTCTCTTCCTCTCAGGCTTCCCAACCAATACCCGGTGCACACCTCTTGTCCCATCCATGCGCGCTACATGCCCGGCCCATCTCAATCTTCTCGACTTAATCACCCTGACAATATTGGGGGAGGAGTACAGATTTTTAAGCTCATCATTATGCAGTTTTCTCCACGCCCCATCGTCTTCCCTCTTAGGCCCAAATATCCTCCTCAACACCCGATTCTCAAACACCTGCAATCTGTGTTCCTCCCTCTGAGTGAGAGACCATGTTTCGCACCCATACAAAACAACAGGCAAAATTATTGTTTTGTATACTTTAATTTTCAGGTTCTTAGAAATCAGACGGGAAGCCAAAATATTTTGAATTGAGAAGTAGCAAGCATTTCCAGAATTTAATCTCCTCCTAAATCCTCATGAGTGTCATTTTGATTTGTTATTGTTTTTCCCAAATATTTGAACTTTGCAACCCTTTCAAAGAATTTAATAGCCACCCTAAGTTAATTTTGCCCGCCTGTCTTCTGATGACGAGATACTAACATGTACTTAGTTTTTTTCTGAATTTACTTCCAGCCCCACTTGTCTACCAGCCTCTAGTAAAACTTCTGCGTTCCTCTTTATTGTATTTATGTCGTCCCCCAATAAATTAACATCATCAGCATATGCCAATAGCTGATGTGTCCCGTTCAATTGCAAACCCTCCTTCCTGTCTTGGACTTTCCTTATGGCATATTCTAGCGCAAAGTTAAAGAGCAAGGGAGACAAAGCATCTCCTTGTTTTAGACCATTCTTGATGAAGAATGTCTCAGATACATATTTACCTACTCGAATTTTGCTACAGGTTTCATTTAAGCTCATTTTTGTTAGACTCACTAGCTTCTTTGGTGTACCAAATTCAATTATAAATGGTCGATCGCTGTCCCCACGGCATGGCGCGTCCTCAGGTTGCGGATGGAGGAACAGCCTCTAGTTACGGAGATTAACTGCGAATGTATTGAATAAGCAGTCGCGGACAGATGATAGGGGATCGTCCTCTAGTTTGGGGGTTGGGCGTGAGGTTAATAACTTTTCGCCGTAAAAATACTCTATTACGAAAAATTGTACCAAAATCTTAGAAAGAATAATCTTGCATTTAAATGTCGAATTGCAATCAAAATCCTTAGCCTAGTAACAGATTTGTGAGCGGTCACAAGTTTTAATTACACTAAAGGTTTAAACAGTTTTCCATTCTATTTCCTTTTCAAAGCAATTTTAGAACATACCTTATTCTTTCCATTAATTTATTTGTTTTCTTGCAGTTTGTACGTGTCTAAGCATTATCGAAAATAATCCGACATGGACCTTGCAAATCGTATGCCAGAAAAATTCTTATAATTGACAAGAGTTCATATAAACTCCATGGGGCAGAATAATTCTTAGTTAATTAACAATCATTCAGCTCAATGTTTCAGCCTTTATCAAACCGGAAGATTCATTGCGTTTCTCACATCTGATACCAATCATGTACTCATTAATCCTACCCACAATATATTTCGTTAAGGTCCATTTTAATAATATCCTCCTCTGTACGCTTGGTTCTACCAATTGTTTTCCTTCATATTTCACACACTCGTAGTAAATTTATAGTTTTTATGTTTTAATCCCTTTAAACCGAAGCTTGTCTAAATAATATTTAAACATTCGGTCCGTACCGCAAAGAAAACACGACACGCTATGAAGGTAATTTTTTTTAATGTTGTTTAAAGTAATAATCCTTGTTTACAGCGAGAATCAAACAAAACCCTTAAAAACAAAATTAAGATTTGACGATTATTAGGTGGTAAACATCCTGTCGCTACCATTCGGCTTTAAAGGGGTAATTTAATGCTTTTATATAGGACATGAAATATGAATGTTCTTAACTAAATGGTTTGCAGTATTCCTCTAATTTAATAAGCTTTTAAAAAGTAGCGAATATAATGGCAAAAAGACATATACCTATAACTGCTTGTTAGATCATTTAGCAAACAAAATGTTTTAAGTAATTATAGTCCGCGCAGACAAATACTGCACTTCCTGTGTAGCCACCTGTAGTCTGAGGTGTGAACTGACGTAAGTGGACAATTGAAATGTACACTGCGCATGTTCGTGTTTCCGACTCTGGCTAATGCGCAGTTATCTACTGCGCACACGAATCCATCTTGATCTGTCTCTTGCATTCGAATTATTGCGGATACGTGTACTAGAGACTTAAACGAAAGCCAGGCGTTTTGTTGGCACAATGCCCTATTTTATTATATCTGTGTAAACAATTACTTTTTTAAATTTCCTGATACACATTTATTTTGCTGACTCTCGACTATATTATATTTGTGACCGGCTAATCCGGTATAATTTGGCTCATTTCCGTGATACTTATTATTTATTTTGTATCATTTCTATCTTGTATGTCATCTTCAGTATTAATCAGCTCATTGTTTTACGAATGTCTTAGATGTTTCAAGATAACGTAGTCTATATAAAAAAATTTAAATACATAAATCCGTCAACACATAACATATATTGCATGTCTAATCTTTTCTAATAGTAAATTTACTCTTGATAAAATTGTTGTTAATGTGACAATGTATGTGATGAACGTGTGATAAAATATATATTAAAATAAAATCTATTGACCGTAAGCAAATTATATTTATTCAAATGAAAACTGGTGCACTATATAATAATATAATACAGTGTGATGTAACGCAGTGAAATACAATATAATATAATACATTGCAATAAAATAAATTAAAGTATAATATAATTTTACGAAATATAATGTCGTAGTATCGTATTTATTATACTATGTTATATGGGAATTATAATATAAATCTATATGTTATACAGGTTTTATACCGTGTGTTAGAAATAAGTTTAATTCTACGTGTTGACGGCTAATTAAGCCAAAATATGGAGCAAACCACACACCTATTCACATTGACACCAGATTTTCCTGTAATAAATGTACTGTTAGTTGAAGTATGACATATATGTTGTCTGTTGACGGCTTTACGTATTAATATTTCCTTAACATAATCACAATAAGATGCTCATTACAAACTACAGGGTGTCCCAATATATATATATATATATATATATATATATATATACATTCAATTAATGAAATAAAGACAGTTTAATAAACTGAACAAATATATACGTCAGCAAAGTACACATAGTAATTACCGAATCTTGCGTAGTTGTTCAAAATGACCACCGTTAGCTTCGTGGCGCAGTTGACAGCGGTAAGCGACTGACTCTGTTTTATAAAGCGTATACATATTTTTGGCAGACCTGTATACATAGACACCTCTGATATTTTTACGTAATGTTTATTTAACAGTTAGAGGTTCATCTGTAATTTCTTACGATATAAATTTGTTTCCTCAGAATTTTCGTAAATATTCCCGAATGGCAATGTTGCTATAAATCCCAGAAGATAGAGACGGCATGTTCTTTCCAAACAATTGTAAAGACCTATGACTCCACACAGCGTAAATCATCGTGAGATAGTCAAATCTCGCAATATTTGTAAATATTTTCACTTCCATTACTATAATTCTACGACCTTTTTGCTTCCAATAAATTTCATGTATTACTGATAGATAGAGCCACGGTGGTCTAGCGGTTAGAACGCTGGCCTTGTAATCCTGGGGTCTCGGGTTCGATTCCCAGCGGTGCCCGAATTTATAACTTGTGTTGGGCAAGGCCGTGGTCTAGGCAACACGGAGTTTTCCTCCGTGGCATCCCAAGAATTACTCCATTCACACACAGAAGAAGGCAATGGCAAACCACTTCTGGATCATCTGCCAAGAACGTATATGAACAGGTCCCAGTCCGAGAAAAGGATGGAAGGATCCTGTTCATATGGACCTGTCGTCAGACAGATTACTAAATAATAATAAGATGAGGTGGTCTAGCGGTTAGAACGCTGGCCTTGTAATCCTGGGGTCTCGGGTTCGATTCCCGGCGGTACCCGAATTTATAACTTGTGTTGGGCAAGGCCGTGGTCTAGGCAACACGGAGTTTTCCTCCGTGGCATCCCAAGAATTACTCCATTCACACACAGAAGAAGGCAATGGCAAACCACTTCTGGATCATCTGCCAAGAACGTATATGAACAGGCCCCAGTCCGAGAAAAGGATGGAAGGATCCTGTTCATATGGACCTGTCGTCACACAGAACACTAAATAAATAAAAATTACTGATAGATGTCACTGTAGTTATCATTTACAACTTACTTTAGTAATAGTAATATTTTCGTACATTCGCTGTAACATTTATCTGATGTATGATCTAAGATTTGACGGCTACTAAGTATAATCAATTTTTCTATGGCTACCAACCGCGTAAGTTGGCTTAATGAAGAAATCACAGAAGTTTCGAGAACCATCTCAGGATGAGGACTAGGACGAAGATGGTTCTCGAAACGTCGGCGTTTTGTCCATTAAGCTACCTTATACAGCTGATACTTAAAACATTAGAGACCCACAATTAACTTTTCTGCTCTGTTCTACAGGTTTCTGCATATTTACTGTCGAAATGATTTGCTGCGTCATTGGACATTTCGTCTCCTGACAAGAAAAAGAACAAGGAATGAGATGAAGTGGCTTCTGTAAGTGTAAGAATTAAATATGTCTAATTCCGTGTGTCCTATCTCATCTTCCTGCGAGATTCAGTCTGATGAAGATTCAAGCTTAATTGTATTATCGGCCAAAGCCCTTTCATATGTGAAGACAGTATTTATTAAGATTTCTATCTTCTGGGTTGTTACGCTGTGTAGTGTGGTCGATGTTAACAAACGTTTCGGAGGTCATACTGCCTCCATCATCAGGACGAGATTTGAAGTTTTCACAGCGGTGAGTCTCAAGATTTCTGTCTTCTGGGTTGTTACGCTGTGTAGTCTGGTCGATGTTAACAAACGTTTCGGAGGTCATACTGCCTCCATCATCAGGACGAGATTTGAAGTTTTCACAGCGGTGAGTCTCAAGATTTCTGTCTTCTGGGTTGTTACGCTGTGTAGTCTGGTCGATGTTAACCAACGCTTCAGAGGTCATACTGCCTCCATCATCAGGACGAGATTTGAAGTTTTCACAGCGGCGAGTATGAAGATTTCTGTCTTCTGGGTTGTCACGCTGTGTAGTCTGGTCGATGTTTACCAACGCTTCAGAGGTCATACTGCCTCCTTCATCAGGGCGATGAGTATGAAGATTTCTGTCTTCTGGGTTGTCACGCTGTGTAGTCTGGTCGATGTTTACCAACGCTTCAGAGGTCATACTGCCTCCGTTATCAGGTCGATGAATTAATCGCCCTGATGACGGATACTACACGGCGAAACAACCCAGAAGACCGCTGTGAAAACCTCAGATCATACCCAGTATTTACTACGTTGCCGGTCTGATGAGTTTATTTTTATGTGAAGACCAGACACCACAACTAAGCTTTAAGGGCCTTATCCGTCACCACCGAGGACACACGGGAGCCATTGTGACCTGATAGTAATTATGTTCCGCATTATCTCCCCCCCTGTTATTCAAATATAAAAGAAATTGCAAAATGTAAGAGACTGAAATTATCATCTCTATGGGGCAGAGTCCTTGGTTGCTTCGCACAGACCGTGATGTTTATTAATGTCTTCATATGAATCCACCATTGCTGTCTATCCAGAGCCATTCTAATCCATTCCACAAACTTATAGGCTGTTTTATTAAGAATCGTTGTAGTAGTGTTCTCCTCACATCGACATTTAGGTCTCCCAAGTGGTCCTCTTCCTTCGGGGTCTTCGTTTCTCATCTATTCCACTACCTCCCACGTTTCATCCTTCTTGATTTTATCACGGGAGTGGTTTTTAGTGAAAAATACAAATTGTTAAGTTATTGTCAATATGGTCTGGACGACCGGGATTCGATCCGCGACAGGGGCAGAGGATTTCTCCCTCTAGCCTCTGGGGCCCACCCAGCCTCCTCTACAATGGGTACCGGGGTCCTTTCCCGGGGGTAAAGCCGGCCGGGGCGTGATGCTGACCACTCACCCCCATCTAGTGCCGAGGTCAAGAATGAGTAGGAGCTATACCATCTCTCCCCATAAACGCCTACATGGCGTACAGTGGGACAGCTTTACTTTACTTAGTAAGTTGGTGTCCCCTGCTTTCTGATAACATTTATCTCGGGTCTGTGTATTTTCCTCAGTACCCTATTTCCAAAATCACCAATTTTCCCTTGATGTAAGATGTCATATTTGACGTCCATACAAAACAATAGGCAGCACTATAGTTTAATCTCTACGTCTTAGGCAAAAGTTTCTAAACCAAAATAGCAGCAAACTTTTTATCTGTTTTCAGTTTCATCTTGAATATAGGCCTCCTTATGTTTGTTTGTTAGTTCCAAAATATTTGTCTTTTATTACGTCTTCAAAGTATTTAGTAACTATATTTGATTTTGTCGTCCATTACCAAACGTCGTGATCACGAGTCATCCAACGGTATAGAGCAGTGGTATTCAACCTGGGGTATGCGTACCCCCGGGGGTACGCGAAGAAATCTTAGGGGGTACGTGAAATTTAAAAATAATATATTTTATGATAAACACTGAATAAGTATACGAATCGTTGCCAGATTGCATGCTTAGAGGCCACTGAACAAATTCTGCCCCGTCACCGTGCGCTGAGTGTCCCGAGCTGTCGTCCGTCACTCGCGTGGGGCCCCCCCCCCCCCCCCCACGGTTCGTGACGCAGCGTCGTACGATTTTTATGTGACTCCGAAACATGCAGTCCGTCGACGTAAGCTTCTGTCCCGATGTAAAACGAGGCGCCGCTGTCAAGTTTGGAGGCTGTGTAGCCCTTTTTTGTTCGCGTACCCCCAAAGTTGTTGGTGTATAATTCAAGTTATATATATTATATAATTACATCTAAAATAAATTAAATAAATTACATTACTGATTATTCAGTGTTTATCGTAAAATAATATATATATATATTAAATTTCACGTACCCCCTTAAGATGTCTTCGCGTACCCCCAGATATAATTTCTCTTCAACTTTATACCCCCAAAGTTGTTGGTGTATAATTCAAGTTATATATATTATATAATTACATCTAAAATAAATTAAATAAATTACATTACTGATTATTCAGTGTTTATCGTAAAGTAATATATTTTTTTAAATTACACGTATCCCCTAAGATGTCTTCGCGTACCCCCAGATACAATTTCTCTTCAACTTTGTACCCCCAAAGTTGTTGGTGTATAATTCAAGTTATATATATTATATAATTACATCTAAAATAAATTAAATAAATTACATTACTGATTATTCAGTGTTTATCGTAAAATAATTTTTTTTTTAAATTACACGTATCCCCTAAGATGTCTTCGCTTCCCCCAGATATAATTTCTCTTCAACTTTGTACCCCCAAAGTTGTTGGTGTATAATTCAAGTTATATATATTATATAATTACATCTAAAATAAATTATATAAATTACATTACTGATTATTCAGTGTTTATCGTAAAATAATATTTTTTTTAAAATTTCACGTATCCCCTAAGGTGTCTTCGCGTACCCCAGGTTGAATACCACTAGTCTAGCCCACTTGGGATCGACGTAAACCTAGGCCAGCTAATGCAGTCGCGGTCCTTCAGGATTTGTGCGATAATGAGCCTAAAACGATTTTTATATTCGTCATATCAGAGGATTTCACTTAAGTCCGTACAAATTTTGTCTTTTAGCACAAACGAGGGGGGTTAAATTGTATAAATAATAAATAATATTTTATTTCCAGCGTACAGTACCGATTAAAAACTTGTACTTTTTTGGGTAAGGGGGAGGGGTCGTTAGTCCCGTAAACATGGACGCAGATCTCGCCTGTACTTGGAACTGATAATCCGGACCAAATCTTCACGCGTGATTTATTTTGTTACGTTGTTAACTACTGACGTAAAACGTCCAGTGAGTTACAGTAAGATCATAAATTTACGATGACCGTGGGAGAAAGTTGTTATGGCCTCTTAACCAGGAATTAGCTTCAGGGGCTTAAAAAGATGATTAACTTAGGTTCTCAGCCAACGAACCGCGTGCCCCACGAACATTAACCAGTCGTGTTATGAAATGCGTCATTCCGTTTGATGCTAGTGGGACTGTTTATTGTATCCATCCGCGATAAAATTTGTGTGATGCAAGTTGCATCAGTACTCAAGGCGCGGTGTCGAACATTGGCAAAGCGACATGATATTGCAGGACTGTATGATCTTTGAAAGATTGCCAATGAATTAGGAGACGATCCTTGGCACAAAACAGTAAGAATAACTAATACAAAAAATACTGACGTGTCTCTGGGAGCTGTTGGAAAATGCCTTTCTTTTATCATTTCTTATGGTTGTCTCCTACTACAGTAAGATTTGCCTACGCTAACGTGTTCTTTTGTGGCGGAACCTAGGGTCTGTTCCTGCTGATGAGAGGTTATCCCGTCAGATAACTTGTCCTTTGTGCAAAGGATTTTGGTTGGATGATTCTCTGGGATTTGAGCCCAGAGGGGGCAGGATCGCTTCGGCTGAAGATCTCCGTGATTTGGGTAGCGGCCCTCTTGAATTATACCCTGGCATTTGTCTTACAACAGAGGAAAGGCACGGAAAACCTCGGTCAGGGTAGCGGAGTGGTAAGACCACTCGTAGAGCCGACTTCGCCACAGCCTCGGCTGGCCCGCTGAACATCAGTCCCCTTCGGTTGCCCTTGGGCGAGACTACATCGTATCTCCATTTAAGTCTCTCTGAGACGAGTCTCCGTTATAAACATCAGTGCCTACGACCTTCATAATTTAAACAATTAACATTGCTCTGGTTCAATGCTCAGATTTGTTCCTGGGAACCCAATCTAACCCAACCGAACCTAATCCAATCAAACCTAACCCAACCCAACCTAACCCAACCTAACCTAACCTAACCCAACGTAACCCAAACAAATCTAACCGAACTTAACCCAACCCAACCCAACCTAACCTAACGTAACCTAACACAACCTAACCTAACCCAACCCAATCTAACCTAACGTAACCTAACACAACCTAACCCAACCGAACCTAACCCAACCTAACCCAACCCAACCCAACCTTGTCTAACCCAACCCAATCCAACCCAACGTAAACCAACCCAATCTAACCCAACCTAACATAACGTAACATAACACAACCCAACCCAACCCAATCTAACCTAACGTAACCTAACACAACCTAACCCAACCCAACCTAACCCAACCTAACCCAACCCAACCCAACCTTGTCTAACCCAACCCAATCCAACCCAATCTAACCCAACCTAACATAACGTAACATAACACAACCTAACCTAACCCAACCCAACCTAACCCAACCCAATCTAACCCAACCTAACCCAACCTAACCCAACCCAACCCAACCTTGTCTAACCCAACCCAATCCAACCCAACGTAACCCAACCCAATCTAACCCAACCTAACATAACGTAACATAACACAACCTAACCTAACCCAACCCAACCTAACCTAACGTAACCTAACACAACCTAACCTAACCCAATATAACCCAACCCAACCTAACCCAACCTAGTCTAACACAACCCAACATAACCTAACGTAACCTAATTCAACCTAACCTAACCCAACGTAACCCAACCTAACCTAACCTAATCTAACCTAACCTAACGCAACCCAACCTAACCTAACCCAACCTAACCTAACCCAACCCAACCTAACCTAACCCAACCCAACCTAACCTAACCCAACCCAATCTAACCCAACCTAACCCAACCTAACCCAACCCAACCCAACCTTGTCTAACCCAACCCAATCCAACCCAACGTAACCCAACCCAATCTAAAGCAACCTAACATAACGTAATATAACACAACCTAACCTAACCCAACCCAACCTAACCTAACGTAACCTAACACAACCTAACCTAACCCAATATAACCCAACCCAACCTAACCCAACCTAGTCTAACACAACCCAACATAACCTAACGTAACCTAATTCAACCTAACCTAACCCAACGTAACCCAACCTAATCTAACCTAACCTAACGCAACCCAACCTAACCTAACCCAACCTAGTCTAACCCAACCTAGTCTAACCCAACCCAATCTAACCTAACGTAACCTAACACAACCTAATCTAACCCAACCCAATCTAACCCATCCCAACCCAACCTAACCTAACGTAACCTAACACAACCTAACCTAACGTAACCTAACTCAACCTAACCTAACCCAACGTAACCCAACCAAATCTAACCGAACCCAACCCAACCAAATCGAATCTAACCTAACCTAAACTTTGTTTCAGAAGGTCAGAACTGACCATTGTCTGACATCTTCGGAAATATTATCCTAAAGAAAGTAATTAAATGTGCCTGCGGGTATTCCCAGGACAGGCGTTTTTTTCCTGTCAGATTTCGGAATGAGCCTTCCGGTGCTTAAGATTTTTTCCTTGCTTTTACGCGCGTCTTGACGTGACTGACTATTGACGTTACTTCATCTCGAGCAGTCATATGGAGTCCAGTGGGATGAGAAGATGATCATGAATAGTGACTTAGGATTTCGAAGGAAACAGTTATGCATTTTATATAATGTACATGAAATGAACGTCCCGCGTCTTAGCCACGCGGTCTGAGGCATCGTGCTTCGGACCGGCGATACGCAATGCGCGCTGGTTCGAGTCTCGGGGGAGAAGAAATTTTCTCATGAGCTTTCGACCAGTGTATGGGACCTGGGCCAACCCAGCATCGTGAGGAAATTGGGAGCTACAATCCGGTCATGAAAACTAGCAATGACTGGGGGTTCGTCGTGCTGACCACACGTCACCCTGTATCTGGTTGGATGATCGTTCACCTCTGCTTAGGCATGTGAACGTGAGGCCAGCAGTCAAGCTAGTCGGCTATGGCTCTCAGAGGGCTCTTACGCTGCGGATTATTATTATTACATGAAATGAACGTACTTCCGTTTGTCCGCACGAATCAACTCGAGAACTGCTGGACGGATTTAGATTAAATATGGTATGGACGTTACTCCATCAAGGACTATCCTAAAATCGTACTTTTTAGTTTACAGTAATTATTAATACCAACATAGCAGGCGAATATGCTTGTGAGGTGCAATTAATATTATTGTAATTTGCGATAGGCCATTACAGTGATCTATGGTTATAGATATTTTGAAAAATACTAGACTTTGTTTGCAATTATTTGTACGGTGTAAAATGGCGTAGCGGAAGCATGAAGGAAAATACTTATACTTTTTTACTTTACTTTTAATTTTGCTTTGTCATCCCGTGTTTACGAGTCGAGTAAGCCACCACAGAAATGGCATACCATCTGACGTATCGGTATTCATTTAAATTTCTTGAAGAATAAGGCAGTAAGCTCCTCTGAAATAATGTTCGAGGATATTGCGCCACGTAGTTTGGTAGATAATGACCGAAGTTTCAGAGGCGCTCCATCATCGCCCTGATGATGGAGGCAGTAAGCTCCTCTGAAACAATGTTCTAGGATATTGCGCCACGTCGTTTGGTAGATAATGACCGAAGTTTCAGAGGCGCTCCATCATCGCCCTGATGATGGAGGCAGTAAGCTCCTCTGAAATAATGTTCGAGGATATTGCGCCACGTAGTTTGGTAGATAATGACCGAAGTTTCAGAGGCGCTCCATCATCGCCCTGATGATGGAGGCAGTAAGCTCCTCTGAAACAATGTTCTAGGATATTGCGCCACGTCGTTTGGTAGATAATGACCGAAGTTTCAGAGGCGCTCCATCATCGCCCTGATGATGGAGGCAGTAAGCTCCTCTGAAACAATGTTCTAGGATATTGCGCCACGTCGTTTGGTAGATAATGACCAGTGTTTCAGAGGAGCTTACTGCCTCCATCATCAGGGCGATGATGGAGCGCCTCTGAAACTTCGGTCGTTATCTACTAAACTACGTGGCATTATCAAATTCCATGACATCTTCCGTCTGTGTGTTTATTAAAGCATAACAAATATTCTTGCCCCTGGGTTTCGGCTCCTGGATTTTAATTTGTCATTTCGGCTTTCGGCGTAGGTCATGTCCAATTTTGATAGTTGTCCAACGTTTTGGGCAGACATTGTATTCGCCATCTTCTGCGCTCTGGACTCGTGGAAGGCAGGCCTTACGATTTAGTCGGAAGGTAAGTCTCAAACCGCTGAGAGACCTTACACGTGCAACCCCGGTCCGGTTTCCTTTTATTCTTAAATTGACTCTACAACTTATTCGTTGACGAGGATGTGACTTTCTAAATGGGTCAAAAAGTTGGGTAGCTAAACCAAAACGTTCTCATATTAATCTGCTAATAAAATACGGTCACAGCCGAATGACTGTCAGTTGTTTTCTTACAAAACATTTCTTACTTTCTACGTTGTACAATCAAGGCCGTTACAACTACGTGAGTTTGAAAACGAATTCATGTGATCAGGGTCTCATGTCAGCCCTGTACAGTGCTGCGCTCTGTGATTGACATGATTAAACAAACGCTTCAAGACTCACTTCCTCCCTAATCTGCCACGTTTATTATTTATTTAGTGTTCTGTCTGAGGACAGGTCCATATGAACAGGATCCTTCCATCCTTTTCTCGGACTGGGACCTGTTCATGTACGTTCTTGGCAGATGATCCAGAAGTGGTTTGCCATTGCCTTCTTCTGTGTGTGAATGGAGTGCCACGGAGAAACCGGGGAAGCCCCCGGAGGAAAACTCCGTGTTGCCTAGACCACGGCCTTGCCCAACACAAGTTATAAATTCGGGCACCGCCGGGAATCGAACCCGAGACCCCAGGATTACAAGGCCAGCGTTCTGACCGCTAGACCACCTCATCTTATTATTATTTAGTGTTCTGTCTGACGACAGGTCCATATGAACAGGATCCTTCCATCCTTTTCTCGGACTGGGACCTGTTCATATACGTTCTTGGCAGATGATCCAGAAGTGGTTTGCCATTGCCTTCTTCTGTGTGTGAATGGAGTAATTGTTGGGATGCCACGGAGGAAAACTCCGTGTTGCCTAGACCACGGCCTTGCCCAACACAAGTTATAAACCCGAGAGCCCAGGATTACAAGGCCACCGTTCTAACCGCTAGACCACGTTACGACTTACAAATTTCAATGTAAGACTTCACGTTGAAGAAATCGAGCCACTATCGATTTATGGGAGGTTCGATTTTCGGCCATAACTTCCGGTTCGCCTTCCCAGACGTAATGTTCATAGTTACCCTTAAAATTAAAACTAATGAATTGTGTGTTACCTTCGAACTCCATAGAGCAGAGGTTCCCAAAGTGTGGGGGGCGCGAGTGGTTTTCTGGGGGGGGGGGGGGGGGGTTTGTATGAAAAACTTTTTTAACGAAGTATTTAGAAACATTTTTAACATCCTTTGCTTGGTTGTGGCAGTTTAATTGTCTTACATTGCTGTATATTCATAGCTAAATTTTATGAGATGGTAAAGTTGCGTCATATTGTGATATAATAAATATATATTGTTTAAATCTTGTCCGTCTAATCACAATAAATTCTTATTAAATATTAAAATATTACAATAATTAACATTTAAAATATTAAATGATGTTCATTATCGAAATATCATTTAATATTTTAAATATTTTAAATGCTAAATTTTATGTCAAATCTGTTTGCTTGCATTTGTTCTGGAAAGGGGGTTTGAAATTTATGAAATGTTTTAAGGGGGACGCAAGGTATAAAAGTTTGGGAACCTCTGTCATAGAGCGTAACGATTTTTTCAAAGTTAATATTCGCTGCGTTATTGAATAAATTCGCCACATTTTATGGAACTGCTGGTTCATTGTCGAATTTCCACTAACTCACTACCGGTCTGTATACTGAGCCTGATGAATCCACTCGACGTTTTCACACCATATGTTAATAAAGCCAATTTTAATATTATCAAGTTCTCCCAATTAGTCTGATCCTTTTAGGGTGTTTTACTAAAATTCTGTATGTATTTAACCTATCATTTGATCGCCCAACTATTACGAGAAACGTTTAAATTATGAACGTCTTCATTACGCAAATTCTGCGGGAAATCACTGACAGTTCTGTCGAGATATCAGATCATGAGGTCTCAGATGAGTTTTACATTTCTGTTCGTACACGTCGCATCGCCAATGAGAGGCGTGCGTCGGAAATGCCTTTTCTCTTTACATATGGACATTTTTATCTGAGACCAACAACAGCGGAGGTCTCGAGAAAGTTTCCGATAAAAGCACGTGGAGAGCAAACAATTTTCATCGCGAAAGAAACTTCAGAAGCCACGTAATTAAGGAGACCTTAATCTGTAAAGGACCACGACACTTTAGAAGCGGCTATGGAAGGCAAACACGTGACGATCTGAAAAGAAAATATATTGGAATCTTGGCGCTTCGGAAACGTCGGATCCTACTCAAAAAATTTTAAAATTAAATTATTCGGTTATTCCGTCAAATCACAATGTATTTAAAATATGATAATTAAAATAATTAAAATATAATTCTGTGTTCCATATCGAATAATCGATTTACAATTGGAACAGTTACAACATGTTTCGGTTTTATTAAACCATCATCAGGTGTAAAATTATATTAAATTTAAAACTCAATTACAATTTTTTACAATTACTGAATAAACCTTGATCGGATACGGTAATACTTCTGGATCACCTCCAGAGACAACTGTGTTGTCTACTATTTTATCTCTGACCGATATAAACATCAAAAGCATCACTTCAAACAATAAAAGTTGATCCATTATATGAAAATATCTGGACACGACCTCCAAAAAAAACTACACTACGAAAAATTTTAAAAAATTGTAATTGAGTTTTAAATTTAATATAATTTTACACCTGATGATGGTTTAATAAAACCGAAACATGTTGTAACTGTTCCAATTGTAAATCGATTATTCGATATGGAACACAGAATGATATTTTAATTATCTTATTTTAAATACATTGTGATTTGACGGAATAACCAAATAATTTAATTTTAATTTAATAAATCACAATATGACGCAAATACACTATTTTATTTTTTCAAAAAATTTTAATATAAAATTGAAATAACTTCCATTATTTGTGACCCGGGGTGAGTGGATTATACTATTAAGTGATTCACAGCGATGCAGCATAATGAACAAGGCGCCTATTGGCCCTAAACTGAAAGATTAAAACAATTATTTATTTTAATCCGTCTTATCACAATATTTAAAATTTCTTATAATTAAGATAATAAAATATCATTGATGTTCCATATCGATTGATCGATTTACATCTTGGAACATTTTACACAACATGTTTCAGTTTTTATAAAACCATCATCAGGTGTAAAATATCTACGAACTTAAAACTCAAATATGATTCCATTTGGTGATGTTTTCATTGCGTTTGTTTGTTTGTCAATTGACCCACACCTATACGAAGACACTAGTACTTCTGGACATATCGGAACAATCACTCCTACATCTTTGACCGATATGTACATCCAATAAAATTTAAGAAAAAACAACATCTCCGTCCAAAAATGAAAAACAAACGCAATGAAAACATCACCAAATGGAATCATATTTGAGTTTTAAGTTCGTAGATATTTTACACCTGATGATGGTTTTATAAAAACCGAAACATGTTGTGTAAAATGTTCCAAGATGTAAATCGATCAATCGATATGGAACATCAATGATATTTTATTATCTTAATTATAAGAAATTTTAAATATTGTAATAAGACGGATTAAAATAAATAATTGTTATAATATTCACAATATGACGCAATTACACTATCTTATGAAAGATTAAAAATATAATTTTTAAAAAAATGGTGGAAAACATAACCGGCCAAAGTTTGTTTACTCAAAAACTAAAAATAAATATGATTAAATTTAAATAAGATGGCTGTCTTTTGGGTTTGGTAGAAATTTACAGGCGTTTTAGAGGTCCTTGCTGCCTCCATCACGAGGGCAATGATCGCATCTGCAAACCAGAAGACAGCCATTTGCTTTAAATTTAATCATATTTACAGACTCGTTTTGAATATTTTGCCGAATCTGTTGACAAATTCAGCTTTGTGCTTGAGATGTCAAATCGGAAGAGAGACAGAAAAAAACATCGAAAAAGAACTGATCAGGTATTGCCAACCTTAGAAAACTTTCTTATCTGCAGGTGATGAGAGTTTGAAGAATTGTAAATGTTAAGTTCAGTAATTCCTTTTTCGTGTTTCTGACATGTTTAAATTGATTATTCAGCGAAAATTGGTGAAGTGTATGTAAATGTTTTTTAATCTTCTGAGAATAACTGCGTCTGCCGATAGAAGTTTTTCGAGGCTGAAACTGACAAACTCCTACCGCTGTACAATAACGGCACGGGGTACGCATTCTTTCAATAGAGAATTACAATTCTTCATCGATGGACTATTCATAAATCTTGTAGTCATTCAGTTTTAAAAAAAGAAACAGATATTTTTAGATTGAATTGAAAATTTATGTATTCTTATTACCAGTTTTTTTTAAGCATAATGCAGATTTATCAATTTCGATGCACTTGGGTCTGTAACTTTCCGAAAAATCTATGTTTAATTACAAAAATATATGAATTGTTTGTTTTTTTAAATTAAGATTACGGCTTAATCTAACTTTCTGGTCTTGATAGGCAGTCTCTGTTCGAATACGTCGTTAAATAAATAATTACTCGCCATAAGATTTACAGCTGAAAAATTAAAATTTACATAAAGTTATTTCTAGAGATGTATTTTTTAAATCGTCAAAATCACAATAATTTGAATTACCAAGAAAAGTATTGGGGCGCGACTACGAGGTGCGATCGGAAAGTTTAAAGACTGTGTCAATAGAGGGCGAACCGGATGTAGTACGAGCTTCTGCCGCTAGGGGGTGCGGCCTACATTCATAGTGAATCAGTGTGCCAGCCGGCATCATCGAATTAGCATTTGTTTCTTAGTTACGGGCGTTTTGGTAGTGCATTACACCGACCCTCCTGCGATTTCGGAATGGCGTGTGCATCAAATTTTGCCAAAGACTCGCCAAAACGGCTACGGAAACCTATGAAATGCTAAAGCAAGCATTTGGGGAGTCCGCAAACTTTTGTGTGGCATTCACGTTTTAAAAATGGCCGAACCTCTGTCGATGATGACGAGCGTTCTGGACGACCATCTTCGAGCACAACGCCCGAAAATGTTACGAAGATTCGGCAGGCCATTCACGAAGATCGACGTCGTACCATAAACGACTTGTCCGACATTGTTGGGATAGGCTATGGGACCTGTCAGCTGATTCTAAAGGAAGAACTCCACATGCGACGCATCCTGTCTGAGGACCAGAAGCAGAATCGACTTCTCGTTTGTCAGGAGCTCGAAGATCTTGCAAGAACCGACCCCAACTTCCTTTCTAAGCTCCGTGTGACTTCTTCCTCTTCCCAAAGATGAAAATTCAGCTAAAGGGAAGGAGATTTGAGACGATAGAAGAGATTCAGGCAGAATCGCAGATGGTGCTTGACAGGCTGACAAAGAAAGATTTCCAGGGATGCTTCCAGGCTTGGCAGCGGCGCTGGGATCGTTGTGTTCACTCCCAGGGGAACTACTTCGAGGGTGATGGATGAATTTAATACCTGAGATAAGTGTACGGGTTTTTATAGGCGCAGTCTTGAAACTTTCCGATCGCACCTCGTAACCTATAGTGGGACGAAAGAAAAGATATTATTTTCATAAAGAGCCTCGCGTTTTGATCCGTTGTCGCTGTCTCGAATTAATTGTTTCCTTATTTCTTAATCCTATTAATTATTTTATATGGATTAATTTATGTTCATATCTAGAGACAGATGGACGAAATCCTTTATTCCTGCCCTCTGCTGTCTTTTTTTAGAACTGCGTACGGTTGTTATAGGTTTCTGAAACTGGCAACTGCATTTAGCTGTTATTCCTAACCGATGCCAAAAGAATGGCGGAATTTTTCTCAAGGAAGTAAGTAGAAGCATTCCATTCGGACCATACACACCTCACACGCCACTGCTGTGCACACAGGAGAGAGCGAGTTAACATGTTCGGCGGATATACTAGAAGCGACCGGACATAATGCAGGACCAATTGAGGTCAAGTCGCTGAGACTCGCTGTAAGGTTGCAGTCTGCTTTATCTACCTGACCAGAAGCCACTGACAGCGGTGAAGTGTACGTTTTGATCTGTCATCGCGTGTTTTTTTTTTTTTTTGTAAAGCAGTGTAATAGTCCAGTTCAAGTGTTTCATTTCTGTGACAATGTGAAATTGTGTTAAATGTTTTGAACTGACAGCCAACGTCGATGTGTTCCGTGGATCAGGTATTATCATTGTTCAGTTTACTATTGGCTTTTCGTTCTGAAGAATTCTGACGATGGTGCAATACAGTCTGGATTATTCGGTTATTGGAGTTTGTCCATCGTCTGATTTTATAAAATTACACAATGTTTCGAGTACTGTATCTGCCCTACTCTCCAGGCGTGATTAACGGGAAGGACACTCACTCTGAGGGGTTAGTTAGTTCGCAACCACTGGACAATATACGTCAGAACAAAAAGTTTATACGCACCTGAGATCATGTTATATCAACGGTAGATAATAATATTAACAATAAAAATTATAAGGCACATGAGTCCTCAAAAGAGTGAACAAATTACAAATATTTCCCAGCACGTTTTGACAACCAGGATCCTCTTTGAAGGTGTTCGTAACAATGAATACATATAACGAAAGATACTCTACCGAAAAGTATCTTACGTCTGAAATGTCTCTGTAACGAGATATTAGATCCCATATCTTGTCACAAGCATATATAAATTTGTTAACACTTTCTTCTGTCTTGTGGGTTTTAACGCCATGTTGACAACATTTCAGAACAAAGCAAAACTACCACAAGTTATCTCGAGAGCTACTTTCTTAGGTGTTTCTCCTTCTGACCAATAGCGTCAAGGTTGCGCGAGCAGGCGTTTTACTGACGACAGAAAACAACATGGCATCAGGCGATCACAGATCACATAACCTCCTTCTTTCTGTCAATTGCTTTGTTAACACCTGTTTCTGGTGGCGGTGATAGCCATTGTTGGCTGGTGAAACACATTGTGAAAGAGGTCGAAGGCTCACAGATAAGGAAACGTTTCCTACCACACTCGTAAATAAATCCTATTCCGTGCCGGCCATTTTCCCCGCCCGTCTTTTGTTTGGCTACCAACATAATCTGTCTGTGCTTTACTGCCTCAGTCTTCATAAAGTTAGCACTTGCGAGTTCTTGTCGGGGGGGGGGGGGGGGGGGGGGTTAAGAGCGCTGCGCGCGCACCACCACGCTTTTTCTACCCGGCCGTTCCGTGCAGTTACCAGGCCGTGCCGAGTGCAACTATCCACAGCTCCAGGGAGCTCAGCTATTGCAAGTAATCTGTTTCCTAATGTATGTACGAGGTGCGATCGGAAAGTTTCAAGACTGCGCGTATAAAAAAAAAAAAAAAAACCCGTACACTTATCTCAGGTATTACATTTATCCATCACCCTCGAAGTAGTTCCCCTGGGAGTGAACACAACGATCCCAGCGCCGCTGCCAAGCCTGGAAGCATCCCTGGAAATCTTTCTTTGTCAGCCTGTCAAGCACCATCTGCGATTCTGCCTGAATCTCTTCTATCGTCTCAAATCTCCTTCCCTTTAGCTGAATTTTCATCTTTGGGAAGAGGAAGAAGTCACACGGAGCTTAGAAAGGAAGTTGGGGTCGGTTCTTGCAAGATCTTTGAGCTCCTGACAAACGAGAAGTCAAGTCGATTCTGCTTCTGGTCCTCAGACAGGATGCGTCGCATGTGGAGTTCTTCCTTTAGAATCAGCTGACAGGTCCCATAGCCTATCCCAACAATGTCGCACAAGTCGTTGATGGTACGACGTCGATCTTCGTAACATTTTCGGGCGTTGTGCTCGAAGATGGTCTTCCAGAACGCTCGTCATCATCGACAGAGGTTCGGCCATTTTTAAAACGTGAATGCCACACAAAAGTTTGTGCACGACCCATTGCTGACTTCCCAAATGCTTGCTTTAGCATTTCATAGGTTTCCGTAGCCGTTTTGGCGAGTCTTTGGCAAGAGATTCAGGCAGAATCGCAGATGGTGCTTGACAGGCTGACAAAGAAAGATTTCCAGGGATGCTTCCAGGCTTGGCAGCGGCGCTGGGATCGTTGTGTTCACTCCCAGGGGAACTACTTCGAGGGTGATGGATGAATTTAATACCTGAGATAAGTGTACGGGTTTTTATACGCGCAGTCTGGAAACTTTCCGATCGCACCTCGTACCTTTTAAAGTCCACACAGCGTCACAAGCCAGAATACCATTATCATCATAGCCGTGAGAACCTCATGTTTATACGTTTCTAAAATGTAATTAATAATTTAAAAATAGTTAGCAGACTTCCATATTGAAAAAATATTGTTCTGTTCCTGCAGATATCGACACTGACCAGCTGACAGATGGCGGTGGCAACAGGCACTGGGTGCCGAACCTGGCTAGCGGTGGTGCTCGTATCAGCCACGGTCCGCTTGGGCACCACCGGACTTCTAGGGGACTGGGGGCGTTCCGATCGCCTGCAAGTGAACATCCCGTGGCTCCCTTGTAAGTAACCAGCTTAAAAACTGAGGAGAGGCGAACAAGCTTTCGTGAAACTCGTGGCATTTTTTTTCTCAGAAGTTGGCATTGGTAATTTCAAGGGACCGTGTAATAAACAGAAGAGGTGATATAAGCGAGTTTTTAATGACGATGAATTATCTGTGCCAGAACCCGAAAGTGGACATTATATTGAACCAGTTTAGTCATCTCCCGTTCTTACATTCAATTTCCTTCCTGATCCTTGTCTTCATGTTATCTTCTCTGTCTTTCTACTCGACGCCTATGAATTGCCTCGCCTATCCGAGCTACGTTTCCAGCCCATCAAAAATTCGCATAGCCACCAGATGGAGACCACGGCAATCCGACTAGAAAATCCTATATATTGAATAACACAGGAATGTAAATAATTAGTGCTCACATGTAGAAAAAGTTGATGAGAAGTTGGAAGTTATGGAAGATGTTTTGGTTATACAAGACGGAAGAGTATCTGATGAGAAGGTGATTGGTGGCCTAATTATGTACGATCTTGGCAATAAGCTGGAGGGACTGAAGAAATTCACGAAAAACGTTGTTAGGTTAGCCTGTATTGGGACCAGATTTGAACCCCGGACATCTCAGAAACGAAGCGAGATTACATGAGTCGGATATTTTTTAGTGTTCTTTCTGTCTTTAACAATTCAGTTTCTTGGAAAGAAAGTGAGGTTATGTGCACGTACGACATTAGAGCAAACGACACAGTACAATCAGATATACAGATACTTTGCCCGTCACAGTTGAATCAAGGTCACTCTTACTACGATGTCCCTGCTCAAAACCAGTGTCGTTGCAAATACGGTATACACGTATTTATGAGCTGGAGTGTTCGTCCTTGAACTTCGCATCGAAATCGTTCGCTGATTTTCATGATACATTTAATAACGCGTAACCTAACAAGACAACACAGGAAGTGTTCTTCCAGCGACAAAACAGCTGAAGTACGGCCGGCCGTACCGATTTCAAGTAGTGTACCAACTGTAACAGCGAGAAACGCTTTCAGAAATTCAATGTGGCAGTGGTTTCGTCGTTTTGTGCGTAATGGGGTTCGTATTAGGGTTTATACAAAAACCGACTTTTGAAGAAAAAAAAATGTTTTCGAATTCCAGTATTTCCAAAAACCGGTTTTCGAATTTTTACAAAAATATAAGTAAAACAGTAAAAATATTTATACTCATTTTAAAAAATTTCAATTTATTTAATATTTATGGAACTACAAAAATATAACAAAATAAAATATACTACATACAAATCCAAATAAAAATAAAATAACTAAAATCCGTACAAAATATAAATTATAAATTTTTATTTCATTTAGTATTTTTCTTCAGGAAATATGATTTCAAAAAACATAAAATGTCCACTGAACGATTACTTAACCTTGTTCTTATTCTAGATACAAAATTGCCTGGCTACTGAACTTGGTGTTATCGTTTTCAGGGCATCAAATAATAAATCCAAATTCTTTGTTCTTTTGTTGGTTGCCACAAATACTGAAAATTCGGCCTTCAGTGTCTTCGGATTTGAAATTATTTCTTCAGGTTCCTGAAGAAACCTATGAATTGATTTTTCCATGGCTTCTTTTAGAGCATTGCCCTGATTAATAGCTTCTCCGTCTCCGATATATTCATCATCGGAATCTGTTTCCATAAAGAATTTGGATATATTCTAGACAATATTTTTCCAGATAACTTAGTAATATCGAATTTCGAAGCTAGTGCAAATACACTAGATTTCTTTGTTGAAATGTTTTGTGGATTTAGCAAATATAGCAAAAGGTTTACGAATCCAACTTGTCTTCTTTCTTGAATTCGTACTTCTAAAGCATTTAATAATTTGGAACTAATTTCAGTCTTTAAATTTTTTTAGTTCATTTAACAGAAATTTTTACATATTAATTCTAGTATATAAAACCGGTTTTTTAAATTTTAAAAACTGTTTTTGAATTTTCCAAATTTATCAAAAAACCCGGTTTTTAAACCCGGTTTTTGAAAACCGACAAACCCTAGTTCGTATGTAGTTTGAATAGCGTTTAAATAGAACATTCTGTATACAACTATACACATGAAAAGACAAATATTCCGCAAACGTATGAGTAGGCCTTGTAAAGTATATTTGATATGACACACATATTTATAGGTTAAAACATAATTAATGAGTGAGATACGAATTAATATCGATTTTTTATTCCCTAAAGAGTCATATCTGACATTTATTACAGGTAATTAATAATAAACTATTCTTACAGTCAATAAACTTACTCGACTTCGAACTAAACATAGGCGGGGTCTTGTGAACATGAGGGAGAGTTTCATAAATGGATAATCTCTTTTTAACTTCAAATCGTATTTTTTTTTGTAAATAAGTATTACGAAGTTTTCTGTTGACGTATGTAAATGAATATGTGTTTAAAGCAAACAATTGAGATGGCTTAGTGCAAACACACTCAGCACTAAGTGCACATATTATAGAAATCGAGATGATCTTCACATTAGTTGTCTAATTGCACAGTAACTTGTGGAATATGGCAGTTGTCCTGTACATCGCTAAAGTCGTCATGATCCGAGGGCCTTGGGCGAGATTGATTAGCGAGGCCTCATAAGATTAAAAAAAATATATGTAGGGCATTTTTAGTGATTTAAATTATTATTATTATTAGCCACGGTGGTCTAGCGGTTAGAACGCTGGCCTTGTAATCCTGGGGTCTCGGGTTCGATTCCCGGCGGTGCCCGAATTTATAACTTGTGTTGGGCGAGGCCGTGGTCTAGGCAACACGGAGTTTTCCTCCGTTGCATCCCAACAATTACTCCATTCACACACAGAAGAAGGCAATGGCAAACCACTTCTGGATCATCTGCCAAGAACGTATATGAACAGGTCCCAGTCCGAGAAAAGGATGGAAGGATCCTGTTCATATGGACCTGTCGTCAGACAGAACACTAAATAAATAATAAGATGAGGTGGTCTAGCGGTTAGAACGCTGGCCTTGTAATCCTGGGGGTCTCGGGTTCGATTCCCGGCGGTGCCCGAATTTATAACTTGTGTTGGGCAAGGCCGTGGTCTAGGCAACACGGAGTTTTCCTCCGTGGCATCCCAACAATTACTCCATTCACACACAGAAGAAGGCAGTGGCAAACCACTTCTGGATCATCTGCCAAGAACGTATACGAACAGGTCCCAGTCCGAGAAAAGGATGGAAGGATCCTGTTCATATGGACCTGTCGTCAGACAGAACACTAAATAAATAATAAGATGAGGTGGTCTAGCGGTTAGAACGCTGGCCTTGTAATCCTGGGCTCTCGGGTTCGATTCCCGGCGGTGCCCGAATTTATAACTTGTGTTGGGCAAGGCCGTGGTCTAGGCAACACGGAGTTTTCCTCCGTGGCATCCCAACAATTACTCCATTCACACACACAGAAGAAGGCAATGGCAAACCACTTCTGGATCATCTGCCAAGAACGTATATGAACAGGTCCCAGTCCGAGAAAAGGATGGAAGGATCCTGTTCATATGGACCTGTCGTCACATAGAACACTAAATAAATAAATAAATTATTATAATTTCAACGACTTGAAAACTACTTCTCTAGAACTGCCAATACATGGAAGTTTTTCTTTTTTATAGATCGAAATTATAACTAGGGTAATTACTGCATTAACGACATATTCCAATATACATTGGTTACCAAGTCCAGAAAGTTAGGTTAGGTCTTAATCGTAATTGTAATTTCCAAAACATACAAGTACAGGTGTGAAGAACGCGAGACCTTGGGTTGTTGTCCACCCCTCCCCCACCCCCTGGGCTTCACCCCCACCGTTTGACAATCGCTATTTCATGACAACCGTAAAATTAACTTTTATAGGGCTAATATGCCTACGCGTCAGCACGTTTCAGCTCCAGACTAGCTGAGCGGATTTTCACGACACTTAATATGAATGTTACGTAATTCGAGACTTCCCTAACCTTTTTAATTTCCTACAGTTGGTAATAACAATATGGCGGACGCACGGACTTTTGACGTGAGAGTGACACTTGTCTTTCCTGTGTGACTATAGATAATTAAATAAATTGTAGTTTTTGTAGTGTTGACTTTGGCTCTCGGTTTCACAAAGACCACTCATAAACCACTGAAGTTAATCATGTGAAATTTTATTACAGATATATCATAAACGTTCGTAGAAGTTTCATACGAAGTTGTTTTTGTAACTCAACACTTAAGAGGGCTTGCCATATCTCAGGTAAAATATCGCTGGTTTCTCACCGTGGAGGTCCTGGTTCGACTCCCAGTGCTGTCCATTTTGGATTTCTGGAGGGCAAAGTGGCACTGAGACATACAAAGTCCCACCCCATCGTAAGAATACAAAAGTTTATCGATCACAAACATGGCGAATGCGCGAATCTTTGAGGTTATACTCGACAGATTTACCGTAGACAGTCTGTAATAGTCCAGAACATAATTAAATGCACCTTACTAAGTTCTTTAATATACAGGTCTTCCAAATAGACGTATGTACACATTCTGAGAGTGAAATAAAGACATTTTAATAAAGTAATCATTAAATACGTTAGCATTAATATTTAGTGACTAGGTTATCATCGTAAACACAACAGGCGGAGATCAATAACATGCTTATTGTACCGTATTATAACGTCTTTTTGAAATACTCTGTATTAGTAATCGAATGCAATAATAGAACAATATGGCCAGAGTGGAATTATTGACATACATTGTATTTTCTGGGAGTAGTGGACATGTGTAATTATTTCACCAGGACATAACTGACATTTTTAATTTTTTTTTTTTGGTTCAATTGTCCCATTAGTCTCCACAGAATATTAACTACGCACTTGAAACTTGCAGAAAATCATGTTTGAATTACACAAAATAAGTAATATTTTGAAATCCCTGCATAAATATGAAAATTATGGCTCTTCGATGAAAATGCCTAATTCGATCAAAAATAACCTTGGATTATAAATCGGTCACAGAGCAGGTTTCCAAATTCAACTATTTACGTTGCAACGTTACGTACTACTACGACGAAGATTTAAATAATAAAAAAATAAATTTCAAAGCATATGTGAGGTAATCTCAAGAAAGTTAAAAACAAAAACTAGAAAAGACAAATTTAAAATTTTATAACATCATGGCGGTCCCAGTGCCTTCTTATGTCAGCGAAACATGGACGCTGAACAAAGGAGACTGGAATATAATTCCCCACGAACTGTCAAACGTTGCACTAGGACAAAAAAGTATATAAAAAAAGAAACAAATTTGTCCCACTAAACGCCATGTAGGTGCTCGTGGGGAACGCAGGTATAGCTCCAACTCATTCTTGACCTCGGCACTAGATGGGGTAAATGGTCAGCATTCTGGTATGGAATACACATTTTAAATATTCTTGTTTTATGCCCTGATTATCGTACCTTTTATACACCATCAGCCCAAGATAGCAAACTCCCATAGCACAAACTACCATTCATAATGTAGACATCATGAAGACTTGACATGACCAGTATCAATACACACATCCAACATCGCGGTTTGTAATACACTGCACATTTTCTACTCTGTTTTGATTTTGTCCGCTAGAGCCATCTAGTAGGTCTTTGATTAATTCGGCGATGAACCTTCGGGTTCGGTAAGCCATCTAGTTAGTTAGTTAGAGCCATCTAGTAGAAAATCAGGAGAGACAAGTGTGAAAAATGGCCGCTGAATTTTTCTTCTAAGGTTCGTTTACGTTCTGTATATCTCCGAAGGAAGTTGTACTATGGGTTTTTATCACCTCGGTCGGGTTTGAACACGCGAACCTTGGGTCCAGTGGTAAGCACATTAACCACTAGTCCACAGAGGGCAACGTGCAACATCCATACATTCCTGCGTTTATCAAAAAGAATACATATTAAGACTACAGCTTTCTGGATGCAAAAGCATATAACATAACCTCAAATAATAAAATCACAGAATACATTAAAAATGCATCTGCTCCAATAAGGTGTGGACATAAAGTTTTATGTAAAACAAATACATTTCTAGTATTTAAAATATGTATGCGTATATATGCTTTATAGTGTCTGTATTTTTATTCTTTCATCTAATACTCGACCAATGTGTAGGACTCACAATTATTTTAACCAACTTAAATGGAGTGAACAATTTTCATAATATTAGCTTTAACAATTAACTCCAAGTAACAACCTGTAATTTTTAATGTGTAATTCTCAACTTAATTGTAATTTTTTTAATACATAATTACATTCAGTGGCAAGTCACATTTAACTCTGCTTCAGAATAATAAATGTATCTACAAGAACCTGAAGATGATCCTAAGTGATTGAAACATGTTGCCCAGAGATGGGTGGCTTCTGCGTTGTTGTGCCGTGCAGTCTGATAGAAGTTTGCCAACGTTTTAGAGGTCCTTGCTGAGGCAAACTACACAGTGCTATAACCCAGAAGACAGTCATCTTCGGAGTCACCGATGTGAAAACCTCATATCCCAGAATTTAATTCTACATTGTTTTAATATAATTATATTGTGTGTGACAGAATCTTTGTTCCTTTATGTGTTATAACACCACAGTAGGATGAAAAAATGGATATCAGAATTTTCATTGACCTTTGTTTGAATCTATGCCACAATATTCAGACACCAATGCAAATAGATTTGCAGTTTAAACAAGGGTTTTTCTGTGATACTGATATTAAGTGAAAGATATTGTGGACAATTATATCTGATGGTTATATTTTTATATGAAACATATTTCATTGCTTTCTAGCACCTGTTTTAATTTACTAATGATCACAAATTCTGTGCTCCTTTTGGTATGTGACATAACCTACTTTCATACCAATAAGAAGCTTCTGATATATTCAAAGGAGCTCAGTGGTAATGTGAGTTCACTTTCACTGACGGTATGCTGCATTTCTACATGATGAGGTCCCCTGCGCATGACGCAGTAAAAGCTGTGTCCAAATCTTGCTTCTCTCTAATCAGAAAGCCTTTGTTACTTTTTAGTCTTGTTATTGGTGTGATGTAATATGTTCCACCCTTAGTTCTCCCCTAATTTATTGTCTGCAGAGTGAAGGTTGTTCCCTTCTATAAAAAACTTATGCTCTATTTATAACTACAATGAAGCAAAATCATTATTTAGATTCTGATGGTTCCTCAGCTGGTAAAGAAATTCTCTGCATTTTATGAAAATCTAAAGCTCATTAACATGCTTACAAAATGCTGATGCCAGTCCTTATCCTGAACAATCTGATTCCAGCTCACATCCCCTGTATTGTTTACTTAAGATCCATTTTAATATTATCATCCCATTTACACTCGGATTTTCTGAGTCGTCTCTTTGGGCATTCCGACAGCATTTTGTATTGTTTTCTTATCATAAAGAATGCTACATGCCTTGCCCATCTTACTTTATTTTATAATTCTATTAATATTTGTAGAAGAGTACAAATTATGAATCTCCTCATTTTGAAATTGTCTCCATTCTCCTGTCACATCATGCCTCGTAGTTCTCAGGACCCCGTCCGTAATCACCTCAGTCTGTGTCTTTCTATATTTCCCACTTTGAACTCGATGTAAGATATTCGTGGGAAAATATATCCTACTTATATAATGTTAATACCCACATTTGAAAATATTAAAATTATCTCTCATAGTTTAAGTGTATGGTCCAATGGAAAAGAACATAAGAAATTTCATATCGAAAACATTCGTGTATATATAATAGCTGAAATCTGCCTGTCTGCCTCGCCCTGTTTCTCTCAAACAGCATATAATAAATAAATGGTTAATACAGAAAAATATATCTTTTATTGGACCACGTGTAGGAAAATTATTGACCTCTAACCTCTTTCAAGAGTTAGGCAAAACTTTTCCAAATCCTTTGTCAAATATATATAAAGTACCTTGTTTTTCCCAAATGGTGCATTGTAGAAGAAATATATATAATATCAAAGTGAGCATTGTTGGTGTTTAAAATAAAATTGCATGTAACGAGAGAGAAATAAAGATTTTATGCCTGACCTACAGATTGCGCATTTCGAGCCTCTTATGTTCTTGGTAACTTTGCAGTTGAGAATGAGACCCGGTGTTATGAAGAGCTGGGATGTCTAAATGTCACAAGGGAGTGGTACCACTTAATATATCGCCCATTTAATGTGTTCCCTCTGCCAAGAGAAGTCATTGATGCAAGATTTGTACTCTACACAAGGAGAAATCCCACAGAAGTAAGTAATATGCCATTTAAAATTTCATAGATTTAGGTTTAAATTTAATATGCTCATTAAGAATTTCAACATTCCTTTCCAATATTTGTATCACACTAATTGTAAATTATATAACCAAATAATTGTTTATATTTCATAAGGAATGGGCCTTTAACATCAGCCAGCTTATTAATAAAGTCAGGCTGTACCAAAGTTCTGCGTTCTCTTCAGAACTTATTCCCACACATGCTCTACCTGAGAAATATCTGCCACTAATGGGGGATTGCCGGTCACAGTGGCCGCACGGTCTGAGGCGTGAGTCTTGTGCACTTGGACACTGTGACTGTGGGCTCGAATCCCTCTCAAGGCATGGGAGTTTATCCAAATCTTTTTATGTTAGAGGCCTTGCGATGGGCTGGTCACTTGTCCAAGTCTTACTACCAAATGTCTAATAGATCAAGAAACCTCCTAAAAAGGAGGCACCTATTCTCCACGAGGAGAAAAAAGGATATAAAAATGGGGGATTACTGTTTATCCAGTTCAAATGCCTCTTTCTGCTATATTTCTGGTTAACAGAAGGATTTTGTGCATACAAGTTTGCCTACTGTAATACAAATCTTTGAACTTTACTGTACCAATTTAGTACAGTGTCCCATTACAGAGGCTGTATCTTATTAAGCAGTAAAGATATGTAACAGAATTTTACATATAAATAAACTTATCTCAAAGAGATTTTGTTAGTGAGTTGGCACTGTGCTCGATCACACAGCACTGTTCTTTTGGCACTTACATGATAAGCGTCTTTAGTGCAACGGAGACTCCGCAGCTGAAAGAACAGTGGCTGAAGAAGTGTGTTGTTCTTGAAAACACATGATATTCCTTTTCATGCAATCTGAAGGAGTCTGTGAGATAATGCATCTTAAATTGTACATGACAACTGTGCATAATGTTCTACCCAAATGACTATGTTTGTAAAACTGCAGCTCCTCTAACAAATTAAGAAAGAAAAAATTATATGCTTTTATGTTACTATCCCTGTTCTGGATCAACTAGCAAAGAGTACAGGTAGTCTGAAAGGAGTTGCAGTGTCAGCCCGCAAGTTTCCGACTCCCTTGAGTCCCAGCAGTCAGCTCCTTTAATATCATAGGAGGGGTACGCTGTTTTCGGAAGAGTACACCAGAGATGCACATGACCAACGCAGCCTTGTATCCAAAACTGCAGTTCCTTTATTGTTAAAATTTTTCAAATGAAGATAAAGAGAGATGAAGCCACTTTACACAACTCTGGTGTGGTGAAAAGGCACAGCTGACATAAGTGGGAACTGAGAATCCCAGGGAAATTATCTGTCATGTCCATAAATCTGCAAAAGGCAATGTCCAGTGTGACTTGCTCCATAAATGCTGAATCCTAACTGGCATGCTCGAGAGCTACGTCTTCCTGCAGTTGGAATTGAAATTTGTCAACATGACAGTGCTCCTTCACATTACAGAAATGTCATTTGTAATGCACTCAACACAAGGTTGCCTGGTCCCTGCGGATGGGAAGAGAAGGCCCGATCCCTTGGCTGCCAAGGTACCATGATTTGATGCTTCTCAGTTTCTTCCTGTGGGTTTATGTTGAGAGCATAATTTGCTGGACAGGTGAACATAAACACACATGAAGCAAACACTGGTCACATGAGTCAGCTGTCTTCTGGGCTGTTGCTCCCTTTAAGTGCTATTCACTCCTCAGAGCAGAACTGGCAGTCAGGAAATCAATAACGTAAAGAAGTACCCACTCAAAAATACAGTTCAAGTGTTTTGATCTCATTAGAAGAGTGATTGGTGGTTATTCTCATGAATGGCCGTAAACATTTTGCTACTTCTCTGATGCGATTTCTGCCTCATTTTGAAATTGATTTTCTGCTCATCACTACTTGTGCTCCGTAAGTGTTTATGTCCACTCCATAGACATTTTAAATACAGTATGATATAGGAACAAATAAGATAAATAATAATAATAATAATAATTTATTTACATTCCATGGGTCCATAAGACAGTCAGATGACAATAGGATGTGGAAAAAGTCATAATAATAATGCAATACATATTATAAAGTAAAATTTGTACCATTATATAAATTTCACATAATACAAAACAAAGTATTCACCTAGAGAAATGATAAGCTACAAATAGATCTACCCATTACACACAAGAAAAATTTATTACTTATTTGTAAACATAAATTCATTGACAGAGTAAAAGGAGTCTGTAATTAAGTATCTTTTTAATGCTACCTTAAATTTCTTCTTCTTATTTACAAGATTTGTGTGATTTGATGGTAGACTGTTGAAAATTTTGATCTCTGCATAATACGCACTCTTCTGAAAGCACGAGAGGTTGGCAATTGGTCTATGAAGCTGATTTTTATTCCTTGTGTTGGCACTGTGTACAGCAGAATTAGTTTTAAAGAGTTCTTGGTTATTTACAGTAAAGTTCATTAACGAGAATATGTATTCACAAGATACTAATGGCACATTCATTAGTTGTAAAGGTTTGTACGGCGTCTCAGGAAACGTAAAAGTCAAACATTTGCATTTGCAAGATGTGGTGAGAAAAGTAGCCTAAATATGAAGCTTATTTTAATTTGTTATAATCCTTTTGAAATGCACTTCTGATTATTCAGGTTTTAAAAGTAATTAAGAATCGGGGCAGAGGATTTTTCCTCTAGCCGCTGCGTCCAGACCGGCTCTGAGGTCAACCCAGCCTCTTGTCCAATGGGTACCGGGGTCCTTTCCCGGGGGTAAAGCACGGCCAGGGCGTGATGCTGACCACTTACCCCCATCTGGTGCCGAGGCCAAGATAGAGTGGGAGCTATACCTCTGCTCCCCCCAAGTGCCTGCATAGGCATGTAGCAGGACGCTTTACTTTACTTATTTATTAATTATTTTATTTTATTTTAACAAAATTAATGTTGTTTTAATGACAGGGTCAAGTATTAAGGGTGCAGAATGACCAGACGATCTGCAAATCTAACTTTGATCCCAAGAAAGAAACCAAAATCTTAATCCATGGATTTATTGACACACCACTCAGCAATTGGGTGAAGGTAAATATGTAGTTAGATATACCGTACCATAGTATCTGTTCCTTAAAAGACATTAATTTTTAAGGTAAGTTCCTAATATATCCCGAAGACTTGTTGGAATGATGCTCGAAGTTGATTAATATTTATGCTTTTTTATACTCTGACAACTCAGAATTGTCATATTAGAGTCTATGTTGGAGGGCCACACACTTCTCTTTTGAACAAGAAATGTAGATTTTAAAGTAACCTAACCTTTACCATATTAATTAGACAATAGATTTACTGGCATTACTACCAGGCCATGATATTAATTGAACTGTTAATAAAATAGCGACTCCTACTTGTGCAATGGACGCCTAAAATGGGAAGAAAAGCGTACAGTGCTAATATGTTACCAAACTCAAAAGAATCCTGTTGATGAAAGACTCTCAGGTTGCAAGCCTCATCAGGTGGCTGATTGATGATAAGATATGGTTTATTATCCACTCAGCCACCTGACGCGGCTTGTAATCAGAGAGTCTTTTCATCAACTTCAGTCGCCGTGAAAGCTTCACTTTATAAATCCTGTTTATGTTCTCGGTTGTGACACCATGTGGACTCATAGGTAGATATCAAAACATTGGTATCTGCCTGTGAGTTAACACAGCATTACAACTTGGAAGAACAATATTGACAAATCTAGAAAAAAAATCTCTAGCCCCCAGAAGAGCTACATATGAATCAGTGACAAATATCCATGAAGGGACTTTGTCAAATAATTCAGATAGCATTTCCTTCTCAATAGGAAATGTAATGTTTTTTGGTTTTGAGTCAGAATCATTACTTTGTAGCTAATTCAGTTACAAGGATGGAGATTACAGTCTTGTTAAATGAACCACAAATAAAATAAATAAACCCACTGAATCAGATGATAATGTGGGATCCGAGGTTCTCATGGCAGTGAGTACGAAGATGGCCGTCTTCTGGGTTGTAGCGCCGTATAGCCTGGTAGAAGTTTACCAATGTTTCAGAGGTTGTTCAGACATCTAATTACACTGATATTTGTAAACTTCTACCAGACTAAATTGTGCTACAACCCAGAAGACAGCCGTGTCCAGATGATAATATGTATGAACTGCTTGGTCCCTGCATTGTATAAGACTATAGTTCTTTTGCTTTGCAGGAGATGCGTAAGGAACTTATTAAACACGCAGACTGGAACATTGTGGTAGTAGACTGGGCTGGTGGTTCCTTGCCCTTGTACACTCAGGCGACAGCAAACACGAGACTTGTTGGTCTTGAACTAGCGTACTTCATCAACTATCTACAGGTAATGCAGATATGTTTTAGTAGGCAAGTTGGGAAGATCTGCTGTTGCTATACAGAATAAACCAGATTTATTTAACATTATTAATACCAGAGGAATACTGGAAACTTTCATTCAGTTTAGAATGTATAGTCACTTTACAAAAGTAAAGAAACATGACAAGGCATATTATTGCATATCCAAGCCCATCTTATAAAAATGCAGATACCACATTACAGGCAGAAATTATATTTTCTTGTGTTTTGTTAAATATTTACTACATTTAATTTTATCGATCTTAATGAGCCCCATTTTATGTGATAAATTTTTTGTGTGGTGCTTTTAAGAAAAAAAGAGTGAGGTTTTACATGAATTTCACAAAAAGTACGTTATATATAAGACCAACACAAACCACAATTAAACAACCAAATTTCACAGAACTTATTTAATAATTCTGAAGACAGAATATGTAAATGGTTGGGCATAACTTTCCTTTTTTTTCCAAATAATACGTGGTAAACAGATCGACAATACATAAATTTAAAAAGATTGTGATTATACGTGACAGCTCAAATGAGAGATACAATCGTCTGCCTATAATTGTATGTCTTTTAGCCATAAACATTTTAACAGGGGTGTGGCATCTACGAGGTTGAGTCAGAAAGTTTATGCAGTTATTTACATAATTTTACCCAAAATTCTTCTGGCGATGTTAACTCCATTTGTCAATGAAATTACTGGGCATCATCAGTGTGGGTTCTATCTTAATAGATTTACAATTGATCAAATTTTCTTCATTTATCAAACACTAGGAAAAATTGGAGTACAATGTGACAGTACGTCAATTATTTATAGACTTCAGGAAAGCCTATGACTCAGTTAAAGAAGAAGCTTTTTAAAACATTTTGCTTGATTTTTATGTACCTAAGAAGCTAGTTTAATTAAACCTATAACAATATTCGTGTAGGTAAACATTTGTCCAGTACATTTCCTATTAACGATGACCTGAAACAGGTAGATGCTCTATTGTTGCTACTTTTTAATTTTGCCTTAGAATATGCCATCAGGAAAGTCCAAGAAAATCAGGGCGGCTTGGACACATCGGCTGTTGATCTGTGCTGATAATATTAATCTGTTGGGCGATAATATATATAATATGAAAGCAAGCACAGAAACTTACTTAAAGGCTAGTAGGAATGTTGGTCTAGAAATAAATGCAGAAAACACAAAGTATATGATAATGTCTCAACAACATAATTCAGGACAGAACCAGAATATTTTATTTATTTAGTGTTCTGTCTGACGACAGGTCCATATGAACAGGATCCTTCCATCCTTTTCTCGGACTGGGACCTGTTCATATACGTTCTTGGCAGATGATCCAGAAGTGGTTTGCCATTGCCTTCTTCTGTGTGTGAATGGAGTAATTGTTGGGATGCCACGGAGGAAAACTCCGTGTTGCCTAGACCACGGCCTTGCCCAACACAAGTTATAAATTCGGGCACCGCCGGGAATCGAACCCGAGACCCCAGGATTACAAGGCCAGCCTTCTAACCGCTAGACCACCTCATCTTATTATTATTTAGTGTTCTGTCTGACGACAGGTCCATATGAACAGGATCCTTCCATCCTTTTCTCGGACTGGGACCTGTTCATATACGTTCTTGGCAGATGATCCAGAAGTGGTTTGCCATTGCCTTCTTCTGTGTGTGAATGGAGTAACTGTTGGGATGCCATGGAGGAAAACTCCGTGTTGCCTAGACCACGGCCTTGCCCAACACAAATTATAAATTCGGGCACCGCCGGGAATCGAACCCGAGACCCCAGGATTACAAGGCCAGCGTTCTAACCGCTAGACCACCGTGGCCCAACCAGAATATAAGGACAGTTAATAAATTGTTTGAAAATGTGACAAAATTCAAATACTTGGGGATGGCATTAACAAGTCAGAATGACATTCATGACAAAATCAAGAGCAGAATAAATTTAGGGAATGCTTGCTCTCATTCAGTCCAAAATCTTTGTTCTCCTGCCTCATATGAAAAAAATAAAGGTTAAAATATACAGAAGTGTAATTTTTCCATTTGTGTTGTATCGGTGCAAAACTTGGTCTCTCACTTTGAGGGAGGAACATAGATTGAGGGTCCTTGAGAACAGAGTGTTGAGGAGGATATTTGGACCTAAGAGGGAGGAGGACAGATAAAGGAGAAAATTGCATAATGATGAGCTTCACAGCCCATACTCCTCACCTGATATTGTTACGATGATTAAATCAAGGAGGGTGAGGTGGGTGGGACATGTGGCATGCTTGGGTAGGGGAAGGGGTGTTTACAGGTTATTCGTTGGGAGACCTAAAGGAAGGAGACCGCTGGGAAGACCTAAGTGTAGGTGGGAAGATAGCATTAAGATGGACCTTAGGGAGATAGGAATCAGTGGACGGAACTGGATCCAGCTAGCTCGGGATAGAGTCCGGTGGTAGGTTTTTGTGAACACGATTACGAAACTTTGGGTTCCATAAAGAAATTGGGCTTTTCTTTTACAAGCCAAATAACAATCAACTTTTAAAAGAATACCCTGCACCATGGGGTGAGTGAGTTGTACATGCTCATTGTCACTGTATTATTTAATAAAAAATTAATAGCAGAAATTTTCTGATTCACCCTCAAACAAGGATGCTGTTAAAAAAGCATGCCGCACTTCACTCATGTTTGGAGTCGGTAGATTTTGAATTAGAAAAGGTGGTTGGGCATATATTGTACATTACTCTTCAAAGTCTAGTTGAAAGTAACTGATTATAAGTTTAGTTAAAATGAGTTGTGTCTCTCGTTATGGTTTGAATTGATACACAGGTGAATATTCATACAAATGCAATATGTTTAGCTGTCATTTCATTGATCTTTAGATTGAAACTAATTCTCAGACTCTGGCTGTAGGCAAACTTTGGTCTGGACCCAGCAGATGTACATATGATAGGTCACAGCCTTGGAGCCCATACAGCAGGTTACGCGGGTGAGCGCATAGCAGGCCTGGGACGCATAACAGGACTGGACCCTGCAGAACCATATTTCCAAGGAATGCCGTCATTTGTACGTCTGGACCCCACAGATGCAAAACTTGTTGATGTTATTCACACTGATGGAAAGTCAATTTTCCTTCTAGGTGAGTAATGGATATTGAAATAATTTTTTTGTTTATTTTATTATTCTATTTCTTTGTCAAGTTGGTTACAATATTAGACAAGCAGCTCCTATCTTGGTACCATTCTTCTATTGCACTTAGCTTTCAAACTACAGAAATTATCTTCACATGGAATCAAACCCAGGACAGCTTCCCGTGGCTGTTGACTTTGTTCCTGTAATCTCCTCATTGAAAAAAACAACTTTGGACTTGGTGCCATTCTTGCATTTTGATGAAAGACACCATATCCAGTGCCAGTGTTTCGAGAGCCATCTCTGCTCTCATCCTCAGGGCAGCTGCATAAGACACCGAGCATCTTTCATCAACTTCAGTCGCTGCGAAAGCTTCACTTTATACCTTCTTCCATTTTGTTTCATTTTATAACTCGGGACACCTCTGGATTTTCGACTATTGTAAAAATCTCTTTCTGGGCTCGAGGAATAGGCATGCCAAGTTTGGTGTAAATTGGTTTGTCCATTCTTGAGCTATAAGCAAACATATACTTCCACAATTTCAATTTTATATATAATGTATACATTTAGAGGTGTGTTTGTGTATGTAGGTACGTATTTTGGTGTCAGACTTTGATATTTACTGCTGAGTGATTTCAGTATCACAAAGTTGAGGAACCGAATGTTAAGACCGAATTGTTGGCATTCCTGCTTCACATTCAGGAGGACCCAGATCGAAATCTCAGTCTGGAGACTGTCCATACTGGATGACATTTCTTGTGATTTTCCTCAGTCCTTGTAGCAATTTCCAGAATAGTACCTTAAACTAGTCCATGTTCACTGCCTTCCATATCCATTCCAATTCATTATTCATTAATCATCCAGTGTTCTATATCCTGAGCTACTGATAGCTTTGCTAAATAAACCATAAATAAATAAATAAATAACTGAAAATTTGTGTAAAGGCTTTGATGATGAAAATACATACAAAAGGATTACTTCCAGAATTTTAATTATCAACAAAAGTAATTTATTTATTGTATTACACTTATGTTAACTACTATATGTGCTGCTCACTTAGTAATAAAAATGGCTGTCTTCTGGGTTGTTGCACTCTGTAGTCTGGTAAATGTTTACCTACATCATCAGGGCAATGAGACTCATCGCCCTGATGATGCATGCAGCAACGACCTCTGAAACGTCGGTAAACTTCCACGGAGCAACAATCAAGATGACAGCCATCATCAGACTCACCGCCATGAAAACCTCAAATCCTACATAATAAAAATAAAACTAGTACTTCAATCATCAACTCTGAGGAACATGCAGAGATGTGTTTATATGTACAGGTGAGGAAGAATATACGGTTATTTTCAACATTTCATTAACCTCGAGACAATTAAGCATTTTAAAAACCAAAAAAAATGCCCTTGGGAGAGGTGATCAGTGTAAGTCTTCATTGTTTCACGGATAAGTGTCTTATATTGTCAGCTTTGTGACTGTTATCAAGATGTTTATTCCAGTTTTGTTGTCGATTCGTAATCATATGACAGGTTATGGAATGCGGCAGCCATGCGGCCACGTTGACTTCTATCCAAATAATGGCAAGGAACAACCTGGTTGCGACTTGACTGAAACTCCGTTGCCACTCACGTTGATACGTGATGGCATCGAGGAGGCTAGTAGAGTACTCGTCGCTTGTAATCACATCCGAGCCATCAAACTCTTCATCGACTCCATCAACTCAAAGTGCCCTTACGTGGCTCATCGTTGTGACTCTTATCAGCACTTTCTGCAGGCAAGTAATTTATACATATTATGACAGTGAAAATAGTAAGTCCAAATCATACACATTTACAGTTAATGAATATTAATTTTATTAGGATTGTATACAATTCTTGACACTTGATAGTCAATACAGTAGATTTGAGTTAATTGGGCCATCGGTTAATCGGGGCAGCCGTTTATTTGGGGCAAATCTTAAAGAAGAAACCTTTTTAACTTTTTACGTGAAACTTCGCATAATTGGGACATTCACTTAATTTGGCCAAAGTGTTATAGTCCCGATGTGTCCCAATTAACTGGAATCCACTGTAGTTAAAAATTTTCAATGACCTAAGAAATCAAAATGTGATAAATATATCAGTTTTAATAACAATTTCTTAATGCTCCATTAACTTCTATTTTTGGCCTGTGGTTAGAAATCAAAGACGTGTTTTAATGAGATGTTAACCCTCTGTTCTCATTTTTTTAATTCACAATGTCCTGACACTATTGGACCATTTAATTTTAATGTCCAGCCTTGCATTGTATTTTAGTATAAGTGTTACAGACGCTACTGATTTTAACATATTATGTTATGGTAAAGGCAGGTGGCACTTAAAATGGCGTTCTTTTTGACATTTCAGCTTTTTTCCTAATATTATTAGCTTTCATTATATGGCAGAAGGCAATTTAAACCCCAATACAATGGAGCTATTGGTTGGGCTTAACTCCAAGTTTAGTGGTTTGCTAGTGCAAAGCGTGGCCAGCTGCATTGCACGAAAGACATGATATGTGACTGATAAACGTTACAAGAGCACGGATTTTCATTTTTAAGATTGCAGTGACACAAGTTTTTATTGAAGTATTCAACCCATCTATGTTTTTTGCTAATTGACTCTCACAGCTAAAATAATCCCTACAGTACAATTTTCATACTCAAAATAGCTACCATTTTATTTGTTTCTTGATGGTTTAATTTGTTATGGTAATTTGAGTTGCAAATATTTATAAAAATTAGTAATTTAACATGTCTAAAAATTAATTTTAAGTATTAAATGTCTGAAAGTGGAAACTTTAGAGAGACCATTACCATGTAGTCGCTGTAAGGTGATTCAAAATTCAGATGTGGCCTTTGAAGGTTTCCAGCCCCTTGTCTGCTGTTATCAGTTACTAAAGCAGTATTGAAGTATTTAGAAAGTTTTGTGTAAGGCAACCCACAGTAGTGGATGATGAAGATATCACTATAGAGTATGGCAGAAAAAGAAAACCTTTATTACAGTTTGCTATCATATCAAAATTAAAAAGTAAGTCTGGGTTCTGTGAGTTGTATCTGCATTGTCTCACTAGCTTCACACAAAAAGAGTTCAATTATTATGTTAGTTAGTGACCTGTAACCGCTCGCTACTAGGTTTCCAGATAAAGTTATATAAAAGACATAGTACAATTTTATGTTCTTGAGAAACAGTTACACTCTTAGGTGTATTAGACCTAAAGTAAGCAAAATTGCTACTCTGCATACAGATCTTTTATACTTCTAGACCGTAATATACTTCATAAAGGCAAAAGAAACAGGCTTATTCCATACTGGAATACACAGGATATTCTCATGCATTCTTTGCAACTACATTTAGGGTTATTAAACTCGTCTTGTGTGAAATAAGTTTGTCCCACATTTTGAATATTCAAAAATAACTTAACAACCAAACCTAACGTAATGTGGCATAAATGCAAGTAATGTTCCCTAATCTGTCATAACATAAACTAACTTTACCCAATGGAACCCAATTTAGCCAAAATTTATTTAACCTGCCCTAACCTCAAGTAACCTAAAGTGGCCAAACAAAACCTAAATCAAGAAATTACCTAATAATGTCTAAGCTAACCTAACTTTCCTAACTGTATGTAAACAAACAAACTTGACATAACATAAATTAAACTACCCTCTTCTAACCTGATTTAATTTAACCTACAGTGACATAACCTGTCTTAATTTGCTAAACCTAACCCAAACTAACCTAGCCTTAAATAATCGTACCACATTGTCAGATTTTATTAATTGTATATTTTTCAATTTTCATGGTTTAAAATTTTTTGAATTTTCAACATTTTCGAAATGTATAAATACCCAACATTTTAAATTCTTCAGTTTTTCCGAAATTTTAAACTAAAGAATTAAAAATTTCACAATCCCCTTGTTCTAAATTCCAGCATAGAAACTTTATATTTAAACATCTGCCCTAATCAAAACTTCCTAAACTAAAATTAAACAAACATAACCCAACATAACATGTCTCAACTTAACCTAATGGACGTGACATAACCTAACTTAGCCGAAATTAGCATTTAATAACCTAACTTGTTTCAACAGAAACACTCTTAACATAAACAAACATTTTGACGATTACCACTTACGTGAATACAGAACACTCTTACCATAGCAACCACAGCAAACATTTAAAGGAATGCATAACAGCGGTCAGGAATGGTGACCATTGTAAATAGTAAAAATAAGTAAGTAATCCTGTCCGTTTGTATGCCAAGTAGGCACATGAATATAGCTCTTACTCATTCTGAACCTCGGCTCGATAGGGGTGAGTAGTCAGCGTCACACCCCAGCTGCACTTAACCTCCAAGAAAGGACTGTGGTACCCTTTGGGCAGGAGGCTGGGTGAACTTCAGAGTCAGTCTGGATGCAGAGGCTAGAAAAAACTTTGCCCCTGTTGGGGATCGAAACCCATTCCTGTCCATAATCAGTCACTGTACTGACAGCTACTCTGACTCTATGGTAACCACTGTAAAAGTAAAGTAAAGTTTGTCCCACTATACGCCATGTAGGCTTTTGGGGTGAGTGGAGGTATAGCTCCTCTCTTCCTTGACCTCGGCACTAGATGGGGGTGAGTGGTCAGCATCACGCCCCGGCCGGCTTTACCCCCGGGAAAGGACCCCGGTACCCATTGTAGAGGAGGCTGGGTGGGCCCCAGAGGCTAGAGGAAAAATTCTCTGCCCCCGTCGGGGATCGAACCCCGGTTGTCCAGCCCGTAGCTAGTCACTATACTGACTGAGCTATCCCGGCTCATATGGTAACCACTGTAAGCAAACAAATTCGAACTTTAGTAGTTCCAATTTTGGCCAACAGGCTGCAGCTTTGCAATATCTACCTTTCGAATTTCCTCATCTGTCACTTTCTTGTCATTGCTGATAGGATATTCAAAAGTATGTTATTTTGAGGTTGTGCAGAATGGCACAACCTTCACATGAAATTTCATCCCAATCTGTCCTGTGGTTCTCGAGTAGAATCATTTGAACTGATAGATGGACATACATGACCAGCCTGTGATGTGTTCTCCCTATGCACTTTGTGCAAAGAATGCATAACAACTTACAAGGTTACCTGGTTGATTTCAGCTCCAGTTTTGCAACATGGCAATGGACCTTCTGACTTCTTGGCCAAAGTATTAGGTATTGACACTCCATTGTTTTTTTGTAATATACAGATTTATTTTTCACATTCCTTGCTGTTGCTTTGTAAGTCTTGTAAAGGGAGGCAGCCTCACATTGACCACGAAAGCTCAGTCAGTAGCTTGTTTGCCTATGGTGCAGGCAACCCAGGTTCATTTCCTAGTTGGTATTCTTTTAATCACCGTGTTTATAATGGCTTCGGAGGCCATAAAATTTAATTTGTTTCTTTTAAGTTTTTGTATTAATTTATTTTCTTTCTTCTGTCACTGACATTCAAAAACAAGAGCAACATATTTGATTTCTCAGCATGAAATATTAAAAATAAACCAAAATTTAAAGTGTAGAAGATTTACACATTGTTAAAGTAGGATTTGAGTGATGACTCCTCATCTTGATATTGGAGGCAGCAAAGACCTCTGAAATGTTGGTAAACTTCTACCAGACTACACAGCGCAACAACCCAGAAGACAGAAATCTTCATACTCTGATGACGGAGGCAGTATGACCTCTGAAACGTTGGTTAACATCGACCAGACTACACAGCGCAACAACCCAGAAGACAGAAATCTTCATACTCTGATGACGGAGGCAGTATGACCTCTGAAACGTTGGTTAACATCGACCAGACTACACAGCGCAACAACCCAGAAGACAGAAATCTTCATACTCATCGCCCTGATGACGGAGGCAGTATGACCTCTGAAACGTTGGTTAACATCGACCAGACTACACAGCGCAACAACCCAGAAGACAGAAATCTTCATACTCTGATGACGGAGGCAGTATGACCTCTGAAACGTTGGTAAACTTCTACCAGACTACACAGCGCAACAACCCAGAAGACAGAAATCTTCATACTCTGATGACGGAGGCAGTATGACCTCTGAAACGTTGGTTAACATCGACCAGACTACACAGCGCAACAACCCAGAAGACAACCATCTTCAAACGCACTGCCATAAAAACCTCAAATCCTACTTTAACAATGTGTAAGTCTTCTGTGCTGTACATTTTAGTCTATTTTCAATCTTTCGCGTTGAAAAATCAGTTCCGCTGCTAGCAAGAGCCTGTGAAGCATCAATAAACCTTTACCAGGCTCATCATCATTAGTCCGGCTTCCAATGTTGAAAGTTGGTCACCCATCATTAGACTCGTTTCACAATCTGTCTCCATCGGTCCGATCTTCTACCTCTCTCAGTAGGAGGCCAAGCGACAGATTCGACTTCTCCTCCACCTGGTCCACCCATCGCCTTGAGAATCTTCCGCGCGATCTTTTCCCTTCAACCTTTCCCTGGACAATAATTTTTTCCATGCTATCATCCTACCGTCATACAATATGCCCAAAGAACTGTAGAATTCGCTAATAGCACATGGAGGACAGTCTCTTCTGTACATTGAGTTCGTTGAGTATCGAGTTATTGGTTCTTTTCTCCATCCATGATACTCTCAGCATCCTCCTGTATGCCCACATCTCAAAAGAATCGATTCTTCTTCTGTCTTCTGCCTTAATTGTTCACGTTTCTGCGCCATGGAAACACCAGAGTCTTCAACAGTCTCAGTTTAGTGCATCTACTTATATTGTGATCCTTCCAAATGACAGTCAGCTTTGATACAGCATCTCTAGCTAGTACTATTCTTCGACGTATTTCCTTAGTAGAACCACCACCTTTCCCAACCATGGAACCTAGGTAGATAAAACGATTCACTTTTTCATACTCTTGCAGTAAGTCTGTTTGTGGCAGGGACTCAGCTCGATCTATTATCATAATCTCTGTCTTATCCTTATTAATGGACAAGCCAGGCTTCTCACTTTCCTCCTTACCAGACTACACAGCGCTAAAACCGAGAAGACGGCAGTTTTCATTGTTAAAGTAGTTTTTAAACCCAGACACACAAGAGACACAATGACAGACTGGATTCTGGATAACAGTCATCGTAAATGTATCAAAAATAAAAATTATGCAAAACCACAATCATTAATCAGTGCCTATTAGCTGCACTATCATTTTGCACTTTTTACCTCAGCTGGGAATACAACTTTATTTGCATTCCATAAAATGTCACATGATGTTATTAGTTTGGCAGCATGATACGCATTATGATATGTTTAGAATTTGTAAAGCTTGACTGTCATGAAATACGGGTGTATTTTCTGTCTTTTCACTTGTTTATTACATCCCGGAATAGTCTGCCATGCTTCACATTTGTACCTATAATGGTTTGTAATTATTTTTGTTGAAAGTAAAGTAATCTTTATTTCATGTGGTTACAGTGTTGTTGTAAGACTTGAGGTTCTCACAGCAGTGAGTATGAAGATTTCCGTCTTCTGGGTTGTTGCGCTGTGTAGTCTGGTCGATGTTTACCAACGTTTCAGAGGTCATACTGCCTCCGTCATCAGAGTATGAAGATATCCGTCTTCTGGGTTATTGTGCTGTGTAGTCTGGTCGATGTTTACCAACGTTTCAGAGGTCATACTGCCTCCGTCATCAGGGCGATGAGTATGAAGATTTCTGTCTTCTGGGTTCTTGCGCTGTGTAGTCTGGTCGATGTTAACCAACGTTTCAGAGGTCATACTGCCTCCGTCATCAGGGCGATGAATATGTTGTTTGCCATTTTTACAATGTAATAATACACAATAAAACATCTTGCCTAATATCATACAAAACTTTCACATTGCTATGTGCTTCATATTGGAAAGAGTGAAGGAAGATTCAGCATAAGAAAACTTTGATTGTAATTGGTGGATGCTCTAGGTCATTAGCCGTTCATTTCAGTGAGTATGTTCATTGCAGGGCCGCTGTTTCTCCTGTCATGGTTCTAATGCCAGTGAATGTGCAGTGATGGGACTGAGAGCAGACGAAATGCTAAGCAATTCCCTTGACAATGGGGAACTCGTCCCTGGAGGAAAGTATTTCATCACTACAGGAAAAGATTTCCCATATTGCCGTACGTATGTTTAACCTCCCCATATGAAGAGTTTCATTCCTGCATTTATTAATATATATTATTCTGTTTGTAGACGTTAGTCCCGTTTAAATACTTCCTGCACAAGTTTTGTAGTTTACATGAGCATCTGTGCCAGTATGATTTATGTATGTTGATAAAATGAAAATCACGTGCTTTAAGCCAAATTGGCTGGTTAGGTTACTTTCGCCCTTTACAGAGGTGTGAGTTCAGGTTGTGTTCTTTGGGGTTGTGTCACTGTGTAGTCTTATAGGTGGATACTGACATTTTGGAGGAACCTACTGCCTCATTCCTCAGGATTACATGGTTTGTGAACCCAGATGACCACAGTCTGGGCTCATCCTTCATAGTTGAAAGATTCTGGGTTTGGTTCTTGATCCAGAAACCAGCTAGATTGAACGATGTTTTTTTCTTCTGCGCATGCCCTACTCACTTTCACATTGACAATCATCAATACTGTAACATATGCAGCTGATAAAATGTGTTTCACTTACTCAAGAAACAGTACAATATTATGAAGTAAATGTATGCAAGAAAATGCAAAAATACGAAACAGAAGTTTCAGCATTATACCCCCGGTGTTTTATAGAAAATATAAACTGTGTGAGTTGTCGTTGCTAGCAATGTAAATAACTGAAATCAGTGGACATGCTATTTAAATGTTACGCTGCATATTGTTTTCAATTTAACATCCATCACAAATGTCATGGACAAATGCTCACCCTGAAAGCAATCAGGACACAACGCTATACATAAATTTATAATTTCCATAAACTCCAGGAAGTATGATCATTCTAAGTTGAACTGATTTTCAAATCCTGCTTCACTACTTTTGTTTAAATAATTGTTATAATTGATATTTTCTTCTGTTAGGTCGTCACTATAAGGTGACGATAGATTTGGCTAAACCACCACGAGCTGAAAATTGGGTTCAGGGCTTCATGAGAATATCACTACACAGTGACACGGGTATCATTCGAAACCTGGACCTCACGCCAAGGTATGAACAGTAAGGAATAATAGCGACATAGATTATCGCTAATCTTAGCAGCCGTCACCAAATTGCATGCTTCATAGTCAAAGTAAAATTATGAAACATTACAACACACACCAAGGAGTGAAGACAGCTCAGAATTTGCAGCATAGCAAAGCAAGCAACACTGTACCGCAGACTCAGATCCATGTTTTGGAGGGGATGATCATTCTCTGACCTCGAAGCGCACGGTTTGGTGATTAAATTTAAATGTATGCGTCTCTGCCTAAAGTGTTAAAACTTAATATCTGATAATTATTATATTTGTTTACCGTCAAATCACAATAAAATAGTAAGATAAGATAATTAAAATGATTAAAATATCGTCTTATGTTCCATATCGAGCATTTGATTTACATCGGAACATTCACAACATGTTTCGGTTTATCAAACCGTCATCAGGTGTAAATTATAAACTTTTAAACTGAAATTACAATTATTTATAGTTTTTTACAATTTTATACTTTTATCATCTTTCTCAGTATATTTTTTGGAAGTTGTGTTTAGATATTATTAAAATAACATTATTGTTGAGGTGGTGTTTTGATGTTTTACCTGTCATATATGAAATAGCAATCGGTTCAGATGTGTTCAGAGGAGAGATCCAGAAGTGTTACCATCTCAGAACGAGGTTCGTTATTGACTGTGTTACCATCTCAGAACGAGGTTCGTTATTGACACAGTCAATAACGAACCTCGTTCTGAGATGGTAACACTTCTGGATCTCTCCTCTGAACACATCTGAACCGATTGCTATTTCATATATGACAGGTAAAACATCAAAACACCACCTCAGCAATAATGTTATATTAATAATATCTAAACACAACTTCCAAAAAATATACTGAGAAAGATGATAAAAGTATAAAATTGTAAAACTATAAATAATTGTAATTTGAGTTTAAAAGTTTATAATTTACACCTGATGACGGTTTGATAAACCGAAACATGTTGTGAATGTTCCGATGTAAATCGAATGCTCGATATGGAACATAAGATGATATTTTAATCATTTTAATTATCTTATCTTACTATTTTATTGTGATTTGACGGTAAACAAATATAATAATTATTTTAATTAATATCACAATATGACGCAACTATACTATCTCATTAATATCTGATATCAGTGAAGTTTGTAGATTTTATAGTCTGCCATTCATTTAAATGGAAAGATGATGCATAGTGAATGAAACTATACTTTGCTGTGTAGTAGAAACAACATTTCATCTTTGACAGTATACAAGTACATTAATTTCTCACCATCTGCAGAGGGGTTACATTTCTAAACAACACTGCAGGTGCAGAACTCTGATTTGCAGGAGGGGGTCTTATGGGAAGTTGGGAGTAAGGGAACCATAGCTGTTATTAACACTTATTGAAGTCTAAGTTCAGAATATACATAATACATTTAAAAATAAATTAGACATAAAATAAACATTGCAATGGTGATCTGAGAGGTATAAAAGTGATTTCATATTTCATTACAGCCTTTCGCACAGCAAATGTGGATTGGTTGGTATTGAAGACATTGATCTTTTCTGGCCACACTCGAATAAAAACTGCAAATATGTAAATCCATTTACCACTGTTGGCAAAATTTGGTACAGATGGGAAATTATGGATACTTGAAACATACTTTATTTATGTTCTTTTTCCTAAATATTTTTATACTTTAACCTTTAAAGTACCAGGCTTTTAAATCCGTATATTCCAAGCTGGCCTGAATTAAATCCCAGTTACACTGTGCTGTGCATGTGTATGTGTGTGTGTATGTATATATATATATATAACAATGTATCTTTATTAAAAATCCACATGCAACAATGAAATAAATTACATATTGTTCAGAAGATCTTACTTAACCACTTGGAACCATTCGTCAGACTGTCAACTCCGGAAGATTACTTTTAATTGGAAGGAATGTCTCACACATTTACATTTTCTGCCATCATTAGTTCCATGTTTTGAAAAATGTATTATTAATATATTTACCTTAAATGTGAATTTATCATGTAAATGTTTCTTTTGCGTCAGACATGCAAATGTAGAATATTTTTTGTTGCTGTCCACACACAAAGATAGCTTCAACCAACTTTTCTCCGCCTTATGACAGCCTAAAATTTGAGGGTCAGTTTTTTTTGGTACAGTTTCCAGCAAGTTGAAATGCACAAAGTTTCTTTTTCCCCCCTCCCACTCGAAGCTCTGTGACTTATGCCAGACCTCTTGCCCATCCTGTCACGTGTATCAACATAGCTCATGTGTGTTGTAGTTTGCACTGCTCGGGGCTTCAAAGCATTATTCGAACCGAAAGGTCCCATTGCCTGCCTCTCTTGTCTTTCCAGCACACTGCTGTGATGTTGTCATGATCTCAACTTACAGTACCCTTTTTTCTTCTCAGGGCCCTTGAACCAAAAATTTTGGGGCAGTTCTTCTGTTATGCCAAACAGTGTCGTAACAGGCACTTTTCCTGTTGTAGAGGTCACTGATGGTAGTTCACCTCAAAGTATCATGAACAATTTAGGTACATTCAGTTGTCAGCTTCCACAGGCGATCCTACTCCTACGTTTCTCTGTAGTTGGTGTAGGGAGACAACAGCATAATATCGAAATATGAACAGATATGTTTTTTAATAATTGCTTTAGACAAGAAAGATATTTAGTACTGTTTGTGGTGCACCAGCACATCTTCTGGTGTCTCCTATGTAGAATAGGTTGCATGGAAAACTTCCTTTTCTTTGCTTGTGATACTCTGTGGTGGCAGGGTATCACAAGTAAAGAGTTGCTTGTGGGATATAATAACACTGACAGGAGTACAGATTTGATTCCACCAATAATAATGTGACCAAAAACTGTGCTAGGAATATTTTGAGTATCCAGTTAAAATAAGAATAATTCTTGATGTCAGGTGTTGCATTACGAGTCAACGCAACCCTGGGTCTTACAAATCCTTGTACCTGCCCGATACTCCTGCTGCTGCTACCCACTGCTGTTCTCGTCATTTCTCTTTTGAATAAGAAAGAACGTGTATTCCAGACAGTTGGCTCCTCATCTACAAGCTTCTCTCTTGTTCTAGATACAGTCCTCATACCATATTTTCTTCACTCAGTGGAGACATTTCAAGGGACCTGCTATTTATTTATTGATAATAAATTTTGTTGTGTAAATGAGAAAAATAATGCAAGTACATAATGGACATCGGCCCACACACCAATGATAAATGTACAGTGAAGTGAACACCAAATCGGATCATGCAGATATGAGTGTGAGAGTAAATGACGAAAAAAGTAAAGCCATCCCACTACACACCATGTAGGTCATTTGGGGGGAATGGAGGTATAGCTCCTACTTTTTCTTGACCTTGGCAGTAGATGAGGGTGAATTGTCAGCATCACGACCCGGCCGCACTTTACCCCTGGGAAAGAATCTCAGTACCCATTGGATAGGAGGCTGTGTGGGCCCCAGAGCAGGCCTGGATGCAGAGGCTAGAGGAAAAGTCCTCTACTCCCATCGGGGATCGAACCCCAGTCATCCAGCCCGTAGCTAGTCACTATACTGACTGAGCTATCCCGACTCCCAGTAAATGACATGAAACCTTCGGAATTTGTTGCTTCAGCGAATCTTGGAATTGCAAAAGAAAATTACTAATGAAAGTATTTAATCGCATAGAATCCCTAAATGAAGCACACATATGTGTCTTTGGAACTACACTCTGAAAATAATGTTATACTCAACCTATAAATAAATCAGGAAACACTTCACAGCCCTGTGCTTAACGTTCATTTGCAAGTTTCGGAGTATAGCGGAAAATGAGACGGTAATTCCCCTTAAAATTCCTACCTGCTAGTTGATAAGGGAGGCTGTGTAAAAATAATTATAAAAGAAAGAAAAGTGGCCCTTTTGACAAGAAAATTTATGAAGGTTATGCGGTCATCCTTCTAGAGTACACTGACATCTCTTCATAGATCAGAATCAATCTGATGATCACAAATCCATGTCTTAAAACCTACGGTGGTCCAAGTAAGGATGTTAGTGCTGTGTCTTAAAAGACATGGTGAGCATTTAAACATTAAGTGGGTCATCTGAGAATCAAGCTTCCATCTACCTGTGTCTACCCATAGGTCCTCATTTCCTTCCCATGGTATTCATTCCATCTGTGTGACATCTTTCTTAACCTTTTGTTCCCATCTTGACCATGGTCTCCCTCGTGGGCGTTTTCCCTTTACTTTCATGTTCAAAATCTTCTTTGTACTTCTCCTCTTATTCATTATTAAAACATGTCCATTCCATCTCATTCAGTTATTTTTCAGTCTATCTTCCAGTGTGTTAATGTTTTTATTTCTTACTCTGTTTTGGTCTTTCACTCGAACCTCTTAAAAAATCTCTTCTCTGCTGCCATCAATCTGCCTTTGTCCACATCCAAGTTTCTGCTTCAGACATTAACATGTGGCAACATTTAAGTAGGCATATTTTCCCCTTAGACATTTTCCATTTCCAGAGCACGTAGCTCATCAATTGGTAACATTTTCCTCTCTTTATACTTTCTTCCTTCTTTCTTCCATTTGTACTATTCTACTTTCTAAGTGTCGTGCTTAAAGTTCTCCAATCTTATTTCATGATTATATCACATTACATTTTATCTTTCCCATGCCTGCTGTCTTACAGCAGATTTTCATAACCACACATTCATTTAAAGTGAAGATATCCGTCTTCTGGGTTATTGCGCTGTGTAGTCTGGTCGATGTTAACCAATGTTTCAGAGGTCATACTGCCTCCGTCATCGCCCTGATGACGGAGGCAGTATGACCTCTGAAACGTTGGTTAACATCGACCAGACTACACAGCGCAATAACCCAGAAGACGGATATCTTCATACTCACCGCTGTGAGAACCTCAAGTCTTTCATTTAAAGTGACTTGTAATCTCCAAAATATTTACATATTATGACAACCTTTTGGAATGTCTTCCCTAAACTGCTTCTGTTTTGCTACCATACGACTTTGTAATCTACCTATTCCTTCACTTTCCACTATAAATTTTCTTGTCCTTTTTTTAGTGTTCTCATTATGTCATCCATTGCCATAAGACAGAAAAAACTTTCCTGTCTAACCCCTCTGTATGTCTTCAAACTTTCAGATTCCATTGCTTCCACATCAGAAGTGTGAGGAGTGAATGTTAGTATTGTCAAGTATTAAGAAATAACTCCCCCACTCTTATGAATTATCAGTAATATTTTAATAGCCTTAGCCATACAGTCATTCAGATATGTATAAAACATGCATACAAACAAAACTGTTTACACTTTGAAGGACACTAATGCCAAACACGTTTCGACCTCAAGAGGTCATCATCAGTGGCAAAACAAATTAATTCATATAATACAAATCTGTAGAAAACCATAATCTTTTTGATTTTTATTATATGAATTAATTTGTTTTGCCACTGACGATGGCCTCTTGAGGTCGAAACGCTTTTGGCATCAGTGTCCCTCAAAGTGTAAACAGTTTTGTTTGTATGCATGATTTACTTTCCAATACACATTCAAATATGGTTGTCAGGCCATGAACGAAGAAACAATAAGTGACTCCAAAACTGAAAAATACAATTTCCCGGTTATGATATCAACATATCGCAGATATAAAGAGAAGTTCTATGAAAACAAAATGCTTGTTAACCAACTTTAACCTTTAAAGACCTTACACTGGTATCCCTAGTTGGCCCACCATAGACTTTAAGACATGGCACACATCACATCATGTAACATGGCTTCAACGTGATTTATTTTCAGTTAATAAATATCACGCCCCTTGAATGGTCTCCATTTAAGTGAACAAAATATGGTACGATGACTGTATCTAAACCAAGATTCAGGAGAGAAGCTTGGGACATAGCTTATTTTTTTACAGAGATTTTATCGAAATAACTTGCAGATGATGGTACACGGAGAGCAGAGATAGTATCGGACAGATACAAGGATTTACAAGACCCAGTGTTGGGTTGGCTCATAATGCATTACCTAATATCAAGGATTATTCTTATTCCATTGCAGCCTCCTCAACTCTTCTTTGTGTAATTTATGATCAAGTTATTATTACAAGAATCAAACATGTATTGCCATCAGGATTACATCCTGCAAGAAATTTGTGGCCTCCCACTGCAGGGTATCACAAGCAAAGAAAAGAAAGTTTTCCATGCAACCTATTCTACGTAGGAGACACCAGAAGGTGTGCTGGTGCACCACAAACAGTACTAAATATCTTTCTTGTCAAAAGCAATTATTAAAAAACATATCTGTTCATATTTCGATATTATGCTGTTGTCTCCCTACACCAACTACAGAGAAACGCAGGAGTAGGATTGCCTGTGGAAGCTGACAACTGAATGTACCTAAATTGTTCATGATACTTTGAGGTGAACTACCATCAGTGACCTCTACAACAGGAAAAGTGCCTGTTACGACACTGTTTGGCATAACAGAAGAACTGCCCCAAAATTTTTGGTTCAAGGGCCCTGAGAATAAAAAAGGGTACTGTAAGTTGAGATCATGACAACATCACAGCAGTGTGCTGGAAAGACAAGAGAGACAGGCAATGGGACCTTTCGGTGCGAATAATGCTTTGAAGCCCCGAGCAGTGCAAACTACAACATGCAGCGTAGCATAACTGTGGGATATGGGGTTTTAAAAGTCTCGTCTTTCATGTGTGTGTATGTGTATCAACTATGTATAGAAGGTACTTCTCTGCGTATAAACGTACTGTGAATAATTTTAACATAGACATTTTTATTTATGAATTTGATATTATTGTTGCATTTTTTTTCACTAATCTTCATTTAGGCGCATTTTCATCTAAAAGTTTAAATTATGAGCCTTTTTGTTTTACCATGTCTCTGTGTTCCTGTCAGTTTTATCCTTACGTAATAAATCAAAAATGCTAAACATATCTGAAATTGGGGCATTTATTAACATTTGTCACACTTTCCCCAATTTCAATTTAAATTGGACCACTGGCACTGTACATGAAGGCTCACATGCATTATGAGTCAAATTTCAAATTCTGGTGAGTATACCTAAATTGTTACACCACGAATATGTTTCCTAACTTATTCGTAGAACTAATAGTGATGTACACTCGGTGCCCGAATGTAAGTGTGGAGCTTCTTACCATCTTACATCATATAAACTGTTCATATGAAAGTGGTCAGGCATAATTATGGCCATGCATTTAACTTTCTACACAAAGAAGTAAAGTTCTGGATTGTGCGCTAAAACTTATACCGTTGAATCCTTTCGTCCAGTGGTTATGTTAAACTACAGCATGGACAGTCTCGCAGCTTTGTGGTGACACATCCTACTGACTTAGGGAAGGTCCACAAGGTAGAGTTCTACTGGGAGTACGACATGGACGTTCTGCAGCCTCGCTCGCTCTGCTTCTTCTGGTGCAACGATCATCTCTATGTTTCTAATATTCAGGTCACAGAAATGGATGTGACAACAAGAGGGTGAGTTAGTTTAGCTGCCTTTAGGCTCTCAGGAACAGGAAATAGGGTTTTGACAGTTTTAACACGTAGTGTAATTGTTTCTAAAAAGTTATATCGGGAGAAAGGTAAAATATTTACTTTTTTAAATATGTGGAATATGATTAAAGCCATTGAAATTATAATTTTTTTTCAGAATGGCCTCCTGCTGCCACAGTTTGCTTCATATTGAAGATGTCTGTCTTCTGGGTCGTTGCACCGTGATGATGGAGGCAGCAAGGACCTCTGAAACGTCGGTAAACTTTTACCAGACTACACGACGCAACAACCCAGAAGACACGTCATCTTCAGACTCACCGCTGTGAAAACCTCAAATATTACATTGCTTCAAACTATTTAAACATTTATTTTTATCTGGGGGTAGCAACTGATCATTGCTTGCTTAAAAAGGGATGCTTCTAATCAGCTAGCGGACATCAGCATCTTTTGATGAGAAGAGATGTAATATAATTAAATGAGTGACTGATGCCAGTAAAGGAGATGTACAGTCAGACCAGTGATAAAGTGTGGTTTAATTCCCAGTCTGGTTGATTGATTTTCACTTATTCAAAAGTTTAAAGTTCTTTTATATTAATTCAACTATATCATATAACTAGAATATTTAGTTTGTTACAGAAAGGGTGTCCAAACTGTAGGTGCAAACTGCATGCGGCTTCTTACAGATTCCACTACAGCATAAGTTCATTGAAATGTAATGGTCTGAAAGAAAAGTAAACCTATGAATAACAATTAAATATGTTTATAGAATCGGCATAATTTGTAAATGTATCATCATTTCTCGCTGAATTTCAAAGAGACAGATCTATTATATGATTACATTTGGCGCTGTTTTTAAACCATTCTTAGTGCCTTTATAAACATGTTTGTTGCCAGTCAGACAATGCAGGCCTGATAATAACAATTATATGAAATTACTAAATTATTAATCATAATAAGAGTGACAAAAGCTATTCTATAAACTACCTACAATCCATCTAACCAGTCTATGCCATGCAGGCTCTGGGGGGGATAGCCCCTACTCCAATCAGTATGGTAATTAATTAATATATTGTTTTATGGTGTTAACGTACAAACATTTATTTAATTATCTTGGCATGTTCCATTAACTCTGTAACACTGACAGTCAGAAGAAAGTATTAATATTGGTCTGCGGGGTTGTAGGTAAATACCAGTATTTTGGAGGAACATACTGCCTCTGTCTTCAGTCCTTTATGCTGTATGCCATCAGTGTTTATAATAATTGCACAAGTAATGTTGTACTGCAACTCCTATACTTGAACATTTGCTTCTCTTGTGATATTTGAGTTTCTCATGACAATGAAGACGTCAGTCTTCATCTTCTGGGTTGTAATGTTGTGTGTGCTTCCGATACCATTCGTTTGGAGAAATCTATTGTCTCCATCCTCAGACTGAGGATATAATTAATGCCTTTAAATTGGTGTATCCTGTCACAGTGTATTATTGACACATTGAGTAGTATAGTTCTTTAATTAAATTTTTTGCACTATTTTACAGTAAACTTACTTCAGTAACTACCATCAACTACTGTCTGTTTTCCTCCATATCCCTTTGCTATCATTATATTAATTTCAGATCATAACTATGTATCTTTTCTAGAAACAGAAAAGAATTTATGCCAAAGGCATTACAGTCTGATGTTTCATATATATCTACTGTTCAAAGTTATTGACACTACATATTGGTTAGAAATGATTTCTGTATTTTATGCCACGTGCTAATCTGTTATACAATGAGGCATTTCTTTTTTACAGGTTTTATGAAGTTCAGTTTGAATGTCCTGTCATGCACAAATTATAATTGACTAATACAAAATCTTCATACTCACCGCTGTGAAAACCTCAAATCTTACAAAATTAAATTTGCTTAAGAATTTTTAGTGTAGACCCCACAGAACCAAAATTTATTAAAGCATATGTGGTAGTTTTGAAAATTCAGTATTAAATTTGACGGGACATTACATTCCCAAGGTTTATACGGCATTTATTCAAAGAATAGAAATGTAGAGAAACATTGAAAGAACAATTTGAACTCGGTGGCTAGGAATAAGGCTGACGGTACAACAGTACTACTGTAAGTCACTTTCTGTGAGACAACTTAAATGTTATTTTATTTTCATTGCTTTATTTATATAAATAAGCTTCCCAAGACTAGCCAAATATAAATTTGTTGATGTTGAAACATTTAAGAACTGTAATTTTCACTGCTTTTCAGGAAGAGGGCAACAGCAGATGTAATGAGCAAACTCTGCGGTCCAGGAAATCGGGAATATATGGACATCGCTTCAAGGTCATCAGCGTCTTTCTATGATAACTGTCCATAGCACGACTGAGCACATGTTACAGTTCCTGAAACATTCAGTGAAATTGGTTTTCAGACGCTCCCAGTAAAATCTGAATTGTGACGTAAATTAATCAGTGTATGTAAACTGTAACTGTGCGTTACAAGGGTTTCTTTTCAACTTGGTTGCCATTGACAACCGTTATCATGGCTGTGCAGAGGCAATGAACGTTGAACTTCCCGACGTTCCGTCCTAGTATTCATGATGCTCTCCTCGGGTTCCAGAGCCTGGGGAAGAGCATGATCTGGTATGGGCAGTTCTAGTCCAACTTCTGACCTCCGTCTCATCACTCAGATGATACTATAGACTACATTAGTCCTTCGTGACAAGAGATCTGTTGATATAAAACAAATGGCCGGGCGATGAACGAAGTGCATGAAGTAGAATAACCTTAAGCATGACTGTGCAGTACGGCATCAGATTGTGATTATTAATTACAGTTTGTTGGATAGTCCGAAAAGCAAAGCAGTTGTTGCATGCTTTCTCTTCAAGACATTGTTATTTTATCCTGCATTTTTACAAATTGACGAATAGTGGTTTTCGGGTAATTTCCAACTCCGTCCACAAATAAGATGGTGGCTGCAAGACTTACGTATTATTTTATTTATTTTGAACGCAATATATGGAGGTAAATATATTTGTTAACAGTATTTGGAAAAGCTGCATTTGTTTCAGCTGATAATATTGGCATTATATTTTCTATGGGTGGATATCAAATTGCCATTAATATAAACAGCTGGTGGCCACAGTCAGATATTCTCTTGTAGAAATAGTTTAAACATAATTGATAATAGGATTCTCAGCAGGAATGTTGAATTCCCTATCGGCGTTGTGATGTATATATATATCGACTTCATGACGTCACCGATGCCTTCCGATATGCAATCGCTGTCCTTCTGTTTCTGCCTTTGCATCGTGAACTCTTTCCATCTTCCACTGGTCTTTCTCCTTTCTGGGGGCATCAGCTCCAGCACTTGTGTGGACTGTCTGTTGTCTGCCGTTCTTTATTAAACGTGTTGTTTTATTTTTATATCATCAGAAATAGAATTTTGTTAAGTACATTTTTTCTCCACTTGCATACTTGGGATTTTATCTTCCCTTGATATTGTTGTTTATCGTCTCCAAAAATCCATTTACACTGCCAATATATATGTTTTTCTTTCTTATATACATATATAAATTTGCAGCTTTGTAATAATTGTGACAGTTCAGAGATATACATACTCGTATATCAAAAAGTAAACTTTCTTATCATATCCAAAAGTGTGTTGTGAAATTCAAAGTTGTTGTCATGGTAGTAGTTACAAAAACAACTTCAATTTAAGAATATTTTTAAATTTATGAAGTATTTCCATTCCACTTCCAGCTGCCTGTATAAACATAGTTAATTTATGTCAAAATTATGAAAATAAATCAACACAGATATTAAAATAAGAAACATAAATTCAGTTCCCTTAATCTGCTTTACAAATATTTTACATTTTATAAGATGTGCTATTAATTTTCACAGATTTTCATTAAAGCGTGTTTATGTCTACAAGCTTCCAAGGTCCTCTGAATTTTGAATAGCATCCCTCTGATTAAGAAAAAGCCACTAGTCACCCACCTGATCACCATATTCTTTGCCTTTTATGGAACATGGTGCCTGAAGGTGTTATTCCCATTTCCACAAGAACCACAATTATATTTTTTATTCAGACCCATTTGTCCGCATTTTACACCTTTTCTTAACATCCATTGCTGAATGTTATACTTAAGTGGTTAGAACTCCTGCTTCATACGAGGCTGGTCTACAAAGTAAGTTTCCCTGGGGCCGTTTACAGAAACAAAACACAATTTCATGGAAATATTTATTGCAACAGATACAGCAAGTGTCCAGCTATTTTTCAACATATTCGCCACCGGAATTGAGACATTTGTCATACCGTGGGACCAACTTTTGAATACCTGTGTCGTAGAAGTCTGCCGCCTGGGATTGGAACCACTGTGTGACAACCATCTCCGCCTCTCTGTCATTCTCAAAACGCTGACGCTGACCGGACAGGAATTTCTTGAGGTGTAGGAAAAGATGGAAATCACTGGGAGCGAGGTCCGGGCTGTAGGGTGAATGATTAAACACCTCCCAGCTGAACTCCTGCAGGAGACTTGCTGTCCGTCGAGCCGTGTGCGGCCTAGCGTTATCACTGACCGCACTTCACAGTCGGCGGGAGCTGGAATAAGAACCTCCATCTTCAACAGCTGCAACGATGCTACTGTGAGAACGCGGGAGGTGCCGTTAGTGCATGCGCCATGCTACGTCATTGCTCTATCACGTACGCACAGTCGCTTCGCGCAATATAAGGTTTGCTAGCTGTGGGACGAGTGGGAAACTTACTTTTGGGACGCGCCTCGTATTTTGTAAGTTTCTGGTTGAAGTCTTGGCACAGAGACTGGCTAAACTGACTGCGGTTTTCATGGTTTTTCTCAGCTCCTCCAATCAAATTCTGGGATGGTACCGTGAAGTAGGTCGTTGCTGCTTTATCCCACACCCTTTTTAGTTTATTATTTATTAATCATTCTGTCACTTGTCACTTTACGGAATGTCCCAAAAAGATGTATGCATGCACTCAGTGATTGAAATAAAGACATTTTAATAAACTAAACCATTTCATACTTCAGCATTGATGCTTAGTGAATTAGTGAATATAGTGTAGCTGTTCAGAATGACCACTGTTAACTTCTTGGCACAGTTGAAAGTAGTGAGCAACTGACGAGTGGACAAATGGCCACCAAAGCTGCTGCTGGCTTTGTGCTGTATGTTGCATCCTTCAAGTATTTGTCAAATCATTGGGTGGGGGCAGTTGACAGACCCTCTGTGCTCTATCAATCAGTCGGAAAAAGTTGTCAAGATAAAGATATTACAGTGCCATCTTTTAAGTGTAGGCCACACTAGGTTCCCCTCATAAACACAACACACAGAGATGGATAATGAGGTTAATATTCCATATGATAATGTGTATACATCTTTTTGGGGAACAGGGTATATCTGAGAAACTGAAAGGGTCTTTAAGTAAACTAAAAATAATTAATTTAACTCCCATTTCAATATAAGCCTAGGTCTTTAATGTGGTTCCCTATCTTCAGGTTTTGCATTTCTTGTATTCCCATGTATGCTACATGTCTCGCCCAGCTTATCTTTGATTTGTGGAGTACAATTATATGACTTCTCACTGGTTTTCCCCTCCATCATCTTGATTCTCTCTCTCTTCCTCCAAACATTCTCCTGTGTGTAGTAATTTCTCATTTGACCTATACAAGGTACATAAAATGTAGTTGCTTTGTAGCATTGAGGTTAATGTTGACAGAATATTTTAACCATCACTGCCACTGATAACTTACACTTATCACAATATTTTCCTTCTATTCAAAGATGAATTTTGGCCTCAAAGGCCATTATCATTTTATAGTAGATTCCCAGTTATCCAACATTCTACTTTATCCAATGTGCCGTGTCAGAATGTTCCATTTTGTCAACAGTTTACTGCGCCTGGAGTGGAATGAATCACTCCCCCGCCGTGCATCTTTTGCGTTTTATGTACTCGGTTGTTACAGACATGCTGGCATGACCTTACTGGGAGGGGGGAGGGGCTCAAAAGCAAATACTCATTACTAATTTTTCAAAAAAAAATGTCTTTTTGACATTTTTTTGTTTGATGTCATATTGTATTTTTGTCATAATTTAATAATATTGTAGATTGTTATAAATTGAGTTGATATTACCCATTATATTCATTAGTTTTCTGTATTATCTGACATTTTAGTATCTGACCATCCTTCGCTCCTGTTTAGGTTCAATAATCAGGACTCTGGTGTACATCTGTAATCTATTTTCCATATGTCACGTACTTTATTGCACACCTTATTTGTGTAATCATTTTCTTTTAAAAATTATGAAATGTACTTTTAATGGAAAAATATACCAGGAAGTGAGAATGGTAGCAAATTATGGATGACAGCATGGGCTTTGTAGAGGCAACACAAATGAGAGTTCTGAGATCAGCATTAGGAGTGACAACAAGTAAGATAAGAAATACATATATTTATTTTTCCAGTCTATACACAAAACTTGTTTTAAAATAATGTTGTTTAAAATTTTTTATAACATTTACAATATAAATTGCATTATGTTATATTTTATGGCGCTTTTCTGTGTCGTATAATATTACATCTATCACAGCGCTTTTGATTCTGACGACATGTTTCGATGTTTACCACATCATCTTCAGGCTTATCAATTCATACATTTTTAAAAACTATTGTACATTTTTGTGCATTGCGTTTATTGAGTTTTTAATTTTCAGTCTTCATCTTGATTTGGAGTATGCATTTTGATGTTCATTATCAGGTTGTATTTTGATGTATCGGACGTCTGATATCCACAGACGATAAACTATTTAGGTAAAAATTGGGTATTTATAATATTAACGTGAAATTAAACATACAGAAAGTAATGGTTACAATATATAAAGCATATTTTAGATGATTGGCTGCCAAGGAAAATTTTACACTGTTGGCTAGAAAGTGGGAGAAAAACATGAAGACCTGTGGATAAATCAGACTGGAATCAAAACGAGTTAATCCTGCCACTTGAAAAACAAGACAGTTTTTAAGAAGATAAAAGATCATGAGGTGTATGTTGCAAGTGGTAGATTGATGATGGCCTGTGAACCCAGAATGTCTCTGTAGGTGGTCAGTAATAACATAGGTTATACTAGACACTATGGAAAATGTATATTGTTGTCTTTGAGTTTATTTTAAATCTTTTAGTACCATTGTTTGTTATAAAAGATACATTTTTCTACAGAAAACTTCCACAAATAAGACACTGGAATTTATATTATAGTATAGGAATTATTTCAGTTCCTAGGTGCTAAAGTGGTACAAGTCAGATTCTTTTCATGTTGTATAATTCATTTTTTTAATCAAATGAAAAGTGTAAGGTAATTTCATTTTCTTGTTAGGAAATGTTATTAGTTGTAGTAAAAATGTATTTTTGTTGTTTGCAGTAAATTGAGAATAAACACCTAAAACACTCATTTTATACCGTTGTTGACTTGTATCATTTTAGCTCTGATCAGCTCATTTGTAGCTGCCATGCACACAAACTCAACTGACGATTTATTTAATTGGGGAAGTTTGGTGTTAGTAAGTTCACGCTGAAGATGTCTTCCAATCAACACAATTTGGTCAATTTATCTAAAATATATAAAATCATGCATACAAACAAAACTGTTTACACTTTGAAAAACACTTAGTACCAAATGCATTTTGACCTCAAGAGGTCATCATCAGTGACAAACAAATTAATTCATTAGTCTGTCTATTAAAATAATACAGTTCATAAGACGATGGTCTGTTATAATGAGTTAATGTTTTTGCCAATGACGATGATCTCTAAAGGTCGAAACGCGTTTGGCACTAAATGTTTTTCAAAGTGTAAGCAGTTTTGTTGGTATGCACGATTTTATATATTTTAGATAAATGTTCAACACTGCGTGGTATGCAAGGTTTTAATATTATTGATGACAATTTGATGAATTTAAAGTTAAATTAATGATTTCCACTACTGTAAGTTTGACTTCTCTGTAAACCTAATGGATAGAGTCCGAGCATTAAAGTAGTAAGTAAAATGTCTCTATTGTAAAGTGAGTTCTACATTTGCCTCTCATATGATGTCACTGATGTAGCATAGAACTCTTAAAATTAAATTATTTAACTTCATTTCCTTGTAATAAATCAAGATATCGCAGTGTTTTATATTGTCCATAGATCTTAGGTACAATTTCCATGGTTTTTAGTGCTGTAAGTAATATAGTTTAAAGTAACCATTTCTTTGTGCTGACATGTCCAGTACCTGTTGACCATTCTCACATCATTGATTATTTATTCCAATCATGAATGAACTGTTTGATTTGTATTGCACGATTATATTTCAGATATCAGAACATACAATCAATCATGAATTTCTTGTTGCTGAAAGTGTTGCAAATCTGATGTCAAACATCTTGCTAGTAACAAATCTAAAACTTCTTGACGATGGTGAAGAGGCAATTGAATAAAAAAATTTCTTGGATATTATCCATCATCTAGTAAATATAAAACGTAAAACGACGTTTCGGAGATAGAGTCCCTATCTCCGGACGAGAGATAGGGATTAGCTCTATCTAGTTGGCCCAACTGTGTAGGAAGCTGAAGACGGAGATAGAGTCCCATCTCCGAAACGTCGTTTTACGTTTTATATTTACTAGACGATGGATAATATCCAAGAAAATTTTTATTCAATTGAATCTTGCTAGTAAGTTTAGTTTACTTTCACATATTAATAAAGTCCAACTTAATATCAGAAATACCTTCATAGTTGACTTTAATAATCATTGGTTTTGGTATATTTCAGATACCAGCAGTTTTAAAAAATATATCATAATTAAATAAAGATGTATTTCAAAGTGAGAAAAGCATCTTAGTAAGTGATATTGCAGAAAACTTAAGTGGTTGAAGAATCACTGTACAAATTGCTTCCATAGAGCCACTATTTTCATTTCCTGTCAGAAGCCCTTCAGATGTCATAAATGAGGAAGATGAAGTTATGGTTTGTAATGTATTTTTTTTATTTGTCACACCGTAGCTGTAATCAAGCCATGGCAATCCAGGACGGTACCCTGGTACTTCTTTGAGTGACATCATATATAGGCAACCTAGACAAAGGATGTAGTTGGTTCTGAGGTCCCCTCTGAGAATATAATGTAATCAGCATAACCTGGTATAAAATTAGGGGAAAATATGTGTGTGAAACTTTCTATCTCTTCTCCCCCCCCCCCCCCCCCCCCCCGTATTACAATTCTCCTAATGCATAATTTGTGTCAACCCAGAATAGCATGCTACCTCACCCTGGCACTATTACCTTTAAGACTAAACCCCTGAACATGACCAAGTGTATGATTTGAGGTTTTCACAGCGGTGAGTATGAAGATTTCTGTCTTCTGGGTTGTTGCGCTGTGTAGTCTGGTCGATGTTAACCAACGTTTCAGAGGTCATACTACATGGCGCAACAACCCAGAAGACAAAAATCTTCATGACCAATTGTGTTACATTATTCACTAAGGGCAAGTAAGATGGAACATAATTTTGGAATGTAATTATTGTACATTGATCCTCCAGAAATTGATATTATTTTAAGTCCTGTAGTCTTTGACATTCTGTACTTATATCATTTTTTGGAACAGTGATTGTATACCTCTACCTTCTAAAGCAGTGATGCGCAACCAGTGTTCCGCAGCACACAGGTGTGCCACAAGATTTTCACCTCAAATTATAATTATAACCATAATGAGACACACAACTGTTAATCTTGTTTTCTACTCTGTCTCAGTTTTCATTTGCTTCATTATGATTGGGTAGACTGAGGACAGACATTTACTAAATTGAATTGGAAAGCAACACAACCACTTTGCAGCAAAACGTGTACCTCCCCTTTACTTTTATATCCACTCTATGTATTTTTCTGCAATCTACATGTAAAGATATGAATAAGTATCTTTAACTTTAAATGTTCGGACATAGTTAATAAATTTTTGATCAAATGGTGTAAATTATTATATTTTAATTTATTTCAAATAATGAATACATTTAAAATAAATGACATAATAATAAATATGGATAATTGTAAACATCAAATAGAACATTTTTTGGTTGCGGTCAATTTATAATAAGTTGCCACGGCCAGTCATTGCCATAAACCATCTACCTCCCCTGCCATGATATACAAAATGGGGTTGGTGTGTGGACATGACTCTTCCACAGTATTTAGTGTGCCGCAAGTGTTGAAAGGTTGTGCAACACTGTTTTGAAGGAACAGAAAATGGTGGGCTTATGAAGTACTCATTTCATGTACAAGTATTAATTAAATGCACTGTCTTAATTAGATAGTCTTCTCATATACTCATCCACATATGGTTATAATGCATTTATTTTGTTGGCAATACTCATGACATGAGCTATAGTTCAAACAGACTGCTGGTATTCCACGGTCATATTTTTACATACGATTGTCATTCATCTATAGTATGTTATGTTATACAGAGTGTAGTAAATAAAGAATAATATAAAACAAAATGTCTTTGTAATCATAGCAGCAAAGAATGAAAAATATTAAGTATGGAGATATGTAATAACAATACTGTAAAGGCAAGTTCTAAGGAGGCCAAGGATTGACTTTGGGCTGTCATGCCATAGAAGAAGAAGGAGAAGAAGAAAGGCATGTTCTACAAGCATTCAAAATCATGACAGGACAGTGAGTGTCTTTTCATTTATGACGCATGAACTCCATGAAGCTGAGCCCATCTTGTGAAGCTAGTGAAGAAATTTCCCACCTTTTATACAGATTGAAGGTTCATTACTGTCTTCACAAGATCCCACTTTCTAAGCCAGCTTAATGCAATTCAAAACTTTAGCCTTATTTCCCTAACTTCCATTTTAATATCCTTCCAACCAAGCCTAGGTCTTTTGAGGTCTCTTCTGTTCAGGCCTTCCAACGAATTTTTTTTATATATTTCTTATCCCCCCTCCCCATGCATACTACATGACCCATCAGTCTCATCTCAGATTGGGCAAAGAGCCAAGATGTGTTTATATTTGGTTCGGTTACAGTTTGGAGAGGTTATATTAGGTTAGTTCAAGTTTCGTTGCGAAATGTTAAGTTCAGTCGAATTTTGTTAGCAGTGGTTGGGGTAGGTTTCATTCGGAATAGAATAGAATTTATTTACATTCCGTAGAGCCTTCACAGGCCCAAGCCAAGAATGCAGAACACGTCATAGCACAAATACAATACTTGTTTCTAGTACAAGAATAAATTACATAGTTATGGCAATAATTTATATTCAACTACACTATTACCGCTAAAATAATTACACAAGGAAGCAAAGCCAGTATTGCGAACATATATTTATAATAGGTGAGAATATTCGGTTGAAGTAAATTCTCCTATGGAGCAGATAGCGCGCAGTACGGTAGGAAATACTCCTTCAGTTCTGACTTAAACTAACTTTTATGTGATTCATACTTTTTATAGTGATAGGAAGATTACTGAAGAACTTCATTCTAGTATTAGTAAACTCCTTTTTGATATTTACTGAGTTTAGTGTTTGGTACATGAAGGTTATATGCGCATGTTGTACTTATATTGTGGATTTGACATGTTTCTGTTGTCAACTAAAAATGATAATGAGAGCAAGAATTCGCGGGCTAGTGGAAGAATGTTAGATTTCTTAAATAATTCCTTACGTGAGGATCTCTTTTTAGTGCCTGTCGTTATTATAATGATATTCTTTTGCTTGCAAAATACTTTTTTCTGCCTGTTGAGTTTCCGAAGGAAATAATTCCACATTACATTTGGCCTGGTGGGATTGGCGTTTATTAATCTATGTGGCTTGGCATAAGTTAAATTAGGTTAGGTTAGCTTAGATTAATTTCATTTTTCGGGTGGTAGATTAAGTGATGTGACACAAATTACTAGAGGTAATTTGCCGTGGTTATAAAATATTGGTTTGGAAAAATGTATGAGGCGAGAGCATATTTAATAGTTCTAAATGCAGGTTGAAAAGAACATGTATTGTGGCACGCAGTACTCTTTCTTAGTTTGTTTGCTCATCCACAGTGCTGGTAAATTTGACCGTTTTGTCATCTTTATTTTCAGGTAATTAGTCGTGGTAATTTTCTGTGTCCCGTAATATCATACTTAGATTACTCGCCTACGTTCATATTAATCAATAGATTAATACCAATATGTATAAACCATGTCGAAGTTGGTATTTGTGTATATTCTGTGGTTGCCGTAAAATATGGTGTGTTGGTGTTCGTGCTTAAAATGATGGTTCTGTAATCCTACGTGATAGATAGAAGTCTTCTGTGAGTAAATTTGATTTATTTGGTGTCATTAGAAAGAAACGTTGGACGAAATTTGTTTTGCATATCTGATGTCATTGAATAAATTGAGTATTTCTTATAACATGGTTAATGTTCTGTACCTTAACCTTACGATTGGAGGCACAGTATGCCCCTAATTTCATCATATTGCAGGCAACCATGAACCCTTTCGGAGAACCGTCTACAGCGAAGGGAAGAGGTCGTGTTATTTGGAGGCAAGGACAAGACCACAAAGAACTGCGACGACCACAAACGGAAAATAGAACAGGTATGTAGACCCTAAATTATAAACCGAAGGCCTGTTCAACACCATTAGGAAACGCCGTGTTGTGATTTACTATCCCTCTAGTTTCTTTAAGTGTGAAAATTGAAGACCATATCAGTTTGTCTGATTTAGCACTTGAAGCTAGAGAGAGCTTTATGTTCAGTCCATGTGTGTTAAAAGAGAGACTATTTTCTTTTGATATTATGCCCCACTTATGTAATGCAAATGTAATCCACTGAGTTCCCATGTCATAAACACAATATCTAGTTGATACTTGATTCGTTGTTTAGTGTCATTACATGTCATTGAAGTAAAATAAAACATTTGTCTAATATTTCACATATGTCAATACTAGTTTTCTATAAATATGGTTAATGTGTTGACTCAAAAGTGGAAGTCTCACTTGGCTGTATTACACATTCAGTACTCTTAATTGCGCGAGTAAGAATGTGTTTATGCTGCGGTGACTGACAGCTGTATGTAGCACTACGACAAAATGTTTTGGTATGTCTGCAAACTTAGTTATGTCATATGTGAAACAATATTTAGAGAATAAATGACAAGTGGTAAGTAATTTTACTGAAAAATGCAGGGATTCATAAGAATAGTGATTAATCTGGAACAGTTGCCATATAATACTGATATTTTTACAGGAACTGGCAAACATATTTCTCTCTTTTCACAACTGATATGTATTAAAAATTCTCAGTTAAAAAAATTATAATTATTTTCTATTTTGACAAGATTTTCATGCACCAAACATGAGCACACTTTGCTAGTAATGTCATTAAATTCAGCATTACTATCAAGTAACATGTTACTCATTTATTTGATTTCATTTTCCTGAAGGATACAGACTTGCTTACTTGGAGCAGCAATCTTCAATATAGGAATGGTACTCCTGTAGGTTTGTAAAATCAGTATTTATGTTACAGACATCCAAATTTTCTTTTAATGGCCAGAAACCTTATCTTAAGCATTCATTGTCTTGTGCAGTGCATTTGGAAGTGATACTTGTTTGGTGATGTTGGATGAAGTTCCCAGTTAATCACCTTTGGACTGGATAATTCTGTGCATCATGTTCGATCAACAAGTTTTTATAATTTGCTGGTCGACAGGTTGAATGTGCGACATAGTGTTAATTCTGTTTTTTCCTTCTTCAGCTTTGGATGTGCTGGACAGTTGTCCAGAACTAGTGCAATTTATTTTCTTTTTCATATTCATTTGTCTGTTGCAGTTGTGAAAGTAATCTTCTATTATAGAAGCTGTCATCTAGTCACTGGTATTGTGCGCATATTCAACAGGAAAGTTTTTTACTCCTTTCAGATCAAGGAAATTTACTCTCTACTCGTATTAATGGCTGCTTCATGATTGTTCCTTTCATACTGCAGGTTAATAGAACTGCATGTAATTCTGTCCTTTACGTTATTTCCAGCAGATGCTGAGGCATTTTTAAAAATCATGCAATAATATGGAATAGCTCTTTAGTCCCATTTTGCCTGTATTAAAGATATTCTCTTGGGCTGTAATCGCTTAATACAGTTTCTAAATTTATTAAAATATTAAAAATATATTAAAATTGGCCGTCAATCACAATATAAGATAATTAAAAGTTCCTTATCGAATACTCGATTTACATGTGGAACATTTACGACATGTTTCGGCTATATATAGCCGTCATCAGGTGTTATATTATAAACGTTTTACTGAATTACTGATTTTTACTAATATTTAATGATGATTTTCAGTTCTCATTTTTCTTATCGTGTTCTCGTCCAATAAACACAACATTAACATCACTACGAAATACAATCATATTAGTGACAGGCGACACAACAATCGATGAAGATAAAATATGAAGGACGAGAACACGATAAGAAAAAAAAGAAAAAAATGAGAACTGAAAATCATCATTAAATATTAGTAAAAATCAGTAATTCAGTAAAAAGTTTATAATATAACACCTGATGACGGCTATATATAGCCGAAACATGTCGTAAATGTTCCACATGTAAATCGAGTACTCGATAAGGAACTTTTAATTATCTTATATTGTGATTGACGGCCAATTTTAATATATTTTTAATACTTATAAATCACAATATGACGCATCTACAATATCTTTCTAAATTTGTTTGTATTTCGTTAGCTGCCGAGCCATCAGAATTTTGTTTTTGTCCAGGAAGTTTTTTTTTAAACAATGTTGTGTCTCCATCCATTGGTCGGTTTAAAATCTTCTTCTAATTTCTCAGCAAATCGTTGGCTTTTTGTAATAGAATACTGTGATTGAAATATGTATTATAAGAACTGACTTGCCTGAACCAAACCAGTAGCACTTTTTATGTACTGCATAACATTTTTCTTCATGCTTCCTTTTTTCTTCTCTCACTAGTCGTATTAGCATTTAATGCATCACGAGATTTTAACAGTTTTGACAAATTTGACCGAGGAATTCACAATTTCTCAGCCACTTCTCTTTGAGACAAGAAACTTAAATGTAACGTATCATATGTGTCTATAAGACATTTTTTCTGCTACACTCATATTTTTCTTTTCTTATTCAGTGATATTTTTATAAAAAAATATTACAATTTATACAGAAAATCACATGCGGATCAGCGTGGAATAACAGCATGACAGACAAGTAAACATCTGACGGACACGAGAAAGATGTACAGATTTTCTGCCTGTTGTGTTTAATGTTCAGTAGTCTCGGGTTCGATTCCCGGCGGTGCCCGAATTTATAACTTGTGTTGGGCAAGGCCGTGGTCTAGGCAACACAGAGTTTTCCTCCGGGGGCTTCCCCGGTTTCTCCGTGGCATCCCAACAATTACTCCACTCACACACAGAAGAAGGAAATGGCAAACCACTTCTGATCATCTCTGCCAAGAATGTATATATGTATGAGCAGGTCCCTGACAACCTGAATAGGTTGGAAGGATCCTGTTCATAATATATGGACCTGTCGTCAGACAGAACACTACAAATAAAAAAATAAAAATTCAGCTTAATGATAATTTAGATGTATGTACACAGATTCATAACAGCTGCATTATAATTGAATTTTTACTGCAAAATGAGAAAAGCAACCCATCTGTACTTCTGAAGTTGGCATGCAGTTTTATAACGATGTGCGCAGGTTGTAACGCACTAGGTACTTTGTCATAAGTCTATATAACGGCTGAATATTGCCATGTAACAGTATCATGCACAAAACATGTTCATAAACTATTGCTGCAGAGATTATTGTTGCCAAGCTTGTTAAATGTCCTGTCTTTATTGAAACTTTATGTTCTGTTCCTGTGTTCACAAGAGCCCATTTCTGAACCCTTTCCCTAGTCAACTGAATCCAGTACACACCGTTACACCCTACTTCGTAAGACCCATTTCAGTATTGTCCTCCTGTTGCATAAGATTTCCTTTATGCTTTTCAGATTTAAATGTTACGTACATTTATCTTGCCCATGTATGTTACATGTTCCATCTATATTATCCTTGATTTAATCACCCCAATAATATTTAGTAAAGATAAAAGTTACAATGTATAAAGTGAAGCTTCTGCGGTGACTGAAGTTGATTAAGGCTTTGCCCGGGATGTTCTTTTGTTAAATCTTATGTGGTACCGCCTGATTCGACTTCTAATGGTTAAGTGAAGTGTTTTCTTCGCGGTACGGTCTGGATTAGTAAATATTATGAAGACGAGCTTCGGCTTCAAAGGGTTAACCAGCTGATTTTCGTAATGGTGAGGTGTAGTGTTTTCTTCGCGGTACGGACTGAATTCTTAAATAATATTCAGACGATCTTCGGCTTCAAAGGGTTAAAGACTCCCGGGCCAGTTCCCAGCAGCGAGAGCGTAACAAAGGATCGGAATGGTTACCAAGCAACCCTGAGGATGAGACCAGAGATTGTTCTCGAAACGTTGGCAGAAGATGTGGTTTATTCACCGTTCAGCCACCTGACGCGGCTTGTAACCCGAGAATCCTTCATCAGGAAATTTTCTAATTTCTTTGTCATGTAATTCATTCCATACGATCTCTTAGGTGCAAATATTATTCTCAGTTAATGGTTGATTTCCATGTTTACATGAGCCTGGCACTGGTCCTTATCCTCAGCCAGTTAATGTATTTCACACCCTCCATCCGTATGTTCCTAAGATCCGCTCTAATAACGTCTGCCATCTATGCCTGAGTTTACTTAGTGGTCTCTTCCGATTAGGCTTCCCAACCACAATTTTGTATGCATTTCTCGTCTCCCCCACATGTGCTACATGCCTCTCCCATGTTCTGTGAAGATTTAAAATTTACTACCTGTCCACATGTAACAGCTTTAAGGCACTTGGTGAGAAGAACTTGCATTGCGTCATATCCCGAAATGGGACAGGTTGGCAGGATGAGCTGATCCCTTGAAACGCAAGTTGGGGTGTCTGTGTACTGCAGCTGAAAGTCAGCTTGGTTGTTTGTTACAAATAAGTATAGTACAAAGATTTCCGTCTTCTGGGTTGTTGCGCTGTGTAGTCTGGTCGATGCTAACCAACGTTTCAGAGGTCATACTGCCTCCATCACCAGGGCGATGAGTATGAAGATTTCTGTCTTCTGGGTTGTTGCGCCGTGTAGTCTGGTCGATGCTAACCAACGTTTCAGAGGTCATACTGCCTCCATCACCAGGGCGATGAGTATGAAGATTTCTGTCTTCTGGGTTGTTGCGCTGTGTAGTCTGGTCGATGTTTACCAACGTTTCAGAGGTCATACTGCCTCCATCATCAGGGCAATGAGTACAAAGATTTCCGTCTTCTGGGTTGTTGCGCCGTGTAGTCTGGTCAATGCTAACCAACGTTTCAGAGGTCATACTGCCTCCATCACCAGGGCGATGAGTATGAAGATTTCTGTCTTTTGGGTTGTTGCGCTGTGTAGTCTGGTCGATGTTTACCAACGTTTCAGAGGTAAAACTGCCTCCGTCATCAGAGTATGAAGATTTCTGTCTTCTGGGTTGTTGCGCTGTGTAGTCTGGTCGATGTTAACCAACGTTTCAGAGGTCATACTGCCTCCGTCATCAGGTCGATGAATAGTATAGTATAGTACAGTCGACAAAATCCCTGAAGATGAGAGACGATTGCCTAAGCTAGGGGCGTGCCAGCTTCTAACAAAGAGTCAAGATTATTCTGGCATGAGAACCATCAAGACTCGAGATCAAGAAGCAACTGAGAAAGGGCGGTAATTGTGATTTTGTATTGGCTATGCATTGAATTATGTTTCTTGTTTCAGACGTCGCAGTAATCCATAACAGCGCTCAGCCTGATCCATGTGTTGAAGGAGACATTTCAGTGACTTCAACATTATCTGCTAATGCAAAAGAATTTTACCCCCCAAATTATCAGTCTCAACAGTCAAAGGATTCCTACAATTCTTCTTCACAGTATGAAGAGGTATGATTTCCATGTGCTTAATTTGTGAGCCATATCGGTAAATAACTTAGTAAAAACTGCAGCTAATCTTCTAGTGCGAATAATAGAATATTTGAGATTTGCTTGATAACTGGAATCAGCTTCAGTGTGTAAGTTATAAAGAGTATTATAATTTTAATATATCATGTGAAACGTTTTACAGTGCTGTAATTTAATTTAAATATGAATGTGGGAACTTTTATTAAGAAAAGCAGTTTTATTACTTATAATTAATAGATAAAGTTTGTAAAGTTGACAGCCCTCCTTCCCACAGAGATTTCTAGAACAGGTGAATATCTATAGAAAAGTGATTTTGGGAATGTTTAACTATTTTGGTTAGTACAAATTTATAATTGAGCTGGTGTAGCTCAGTCAGTATAGTGACTGGCTACGGACTGGACGACCTCTAGTCTCTGCATCCAGACTGGCTGTGGGGCCCGTCCAGCCTCCTATCCAGTGAGTACTGGGTTCCTTTTCTAGGGGTAAAAAGGCTGGGGCGTGATGCTGACCCCTGACCCCCATCTAGGGCCGAGGTCAAGAATGAATATGAACTGTACCTCCTCTCCCCCTAAGCTCTTACATGGCATATATTGGGACAGCTTTACTTTTACTAAAATATAGAACAGTATTACTGGTCAACACTTTGATTTTTAGATTTTTGTGAAGTTTTGTTTTTTCTTGCGAAGTAAACCAAACCGGTGTTAAATGACAATTAGTGAGATGGATTAAATAAGATCATGGACTGTAAGGTTTATTTTTTAATTTTTTAAGCAGTTTTTGAGCAAGTGATATTGCCTAGGAGGTTGCAGTGGTGGGGACATTATGTCAAAGTGATCAACATGTACAAAGGCAGGTGGCACAGATTTATGCCTACAGGTAGCATCTCCTTCACGCTTGAAGTAGGTCAGTACTTTATATATCGATTCCCAGAAGCTGAGTGCCTCACAAGAATACATGGCAGTAGATGCACAGAAGTGTCAAAAACTTGGCTGACATCGATCATGTTTTTTCACTTAAATTTGCTGGAAAAACTAGTGGAATTGTATTTCGTTTCCTCCGATTCACTTCAGCAACTGTTGATGCTTTCTTGTAAAGGTGGCGACTGATTTGTAACATTTACTCGTAATGTAACATTTGCGGCGAGCATTTTACTTTACACCACAACTGATGAGGCGTATCGAATGCTCGTTTTGAACGCTCGGCTCGACTGTGCTCGTGTGTGCTCCATTCATTTCATTCAATATGTCGGACATGGAGGTTGTGTTATCTTTGTTCCATTTAATACGCTACTCTTATCTAAAGAACTCGTGAATGCTCGTTACGAAGCCGCTCGACTGACTGACTGACTTGTAATGTAACACTCAAAGGGATTCGCGAAAAAACCGACAACACGATGGAGCGCCCGCGAGCGTGAGCGGCTCGCATCGAGCGGCTCCGTTCGCTGTCTTCACTTGTATAATGCTCGATTTGTAACACGTTACATTACAGGCAAATGTTACAAGTCAGTCGCCACCTTAAGACTTGGCTTGCTATATATAGGAAGACAGATGGTTTGTTTTATTCTAAAAACTTGAAATATTTTGGATACCCTAGCACAGCGTTTCTCAGCCCATGGTACGCATACCACTGGTGGTACGTGAACTAAGTATGAAAATCGATCAAAGCTGAAATTAACTGAAATGGAACCTGGCATTCGAAAGCTATGTTTGGCTAAACACACTGAAGCCTAAATTGGCCTGTTATGTATCCAAAAATGTGATTTTTGTGCAATAATTTCCACTATTATGCATTTGAGTAGGTATTAAACTATTCACTAATTGAGTCTTATTTTGCACATACCTTTCAGTATATTTTATGTAGGATTTCTTTCAGTAAATGCAGTTATAGAGAGAAACTGTTTATCATTGACGTACATGCACACGTGGTGACCGCGAAACGTTAGTTACGCCACTGGGGGCAGGCATCAAGTTTTCCCTGAACGCATTTGGTTAGTGGTACGCCAGTGAAAAAGGTTGAGAACCCCTTCCCTAGCGCTATTATTATGTGTGATGATGGTCTTCCCTTCTGTGTATACACTTGTCTGATCCCTGGAGCACAGAATTTTTAGAGTGAATTCACAGACAATGGATGAATAAAAATTCCATCTCCAGTTTGAATCCTGTGTGTATATTTGACCTATTCTTGGTCAGGGTATTAGGAGCTTGTATGTGCGTATGATATGAAGGTATTTTCAACCGTGATTATTCTTGGAAATCTTCTGACATATAAAAGGCATATGGATTGCTATGTTGCTAATAATTACGTACTGTATAAAATTTCTTTTTATTCAGTCTCTTCTTCTTTGTAAGAATAAAAATATTTGGTTTGTAGGTGCCCCGTCAAAACGTGCTACCATTCCAAACGCCAGTCGTCCCAAACTCGTCACTTGGACAGGGATACCTAGAAGGCATACGTTATTCTAATTGGTCGCCTGTAGCACCTTATTTAGTTTTCAAGGTTTGTCAGGCTTGTTAGTTAGTGCATGGACTGAAAAGTTTAACGTTGGTAGTTGTTCTTTATACATATTCCATGTATTTGGTGTGTCAAATAACAGTAAGGAACTTCTGCCTTACATAAACTATTAACCAAACATAGTAGAAAATGTATGTTTACTAATTATGACTGTCTTAATACTCCATTAATTTCAAGTGGCTTAGAACTTTTTTCTACCTTCACCAATTTTCATGAT